>NC_142928.1:8487210-8507210 GCF_046866305.1 Octopus bimaculoides | reverse complement strand
GCCACCCTATAAGGACATGATACAAAATTTCCTCCGTTGAAATTTCGACATTTTTCTCCCCAACGTATTAATTAATATAAAGCAACAGTTAATTTTTGCCCAAATATCTCTAGAATGCAATGTCTTCTATTCAACTGTATTATCCTGCTACCGTCACACACATAACTTTATACATACACCATCAGCAATACAAATGCTGTATGCGTAATACCTCGGTATACTTCATCTTCGATATAGAAGGACTCTGGTGGTCAATGTTGACCATGAATGAACACGTGTGCAGAACTGGACAAGATTTCTTGAAGAACCAGCGATTGTCCATGCTTATGTGACACAGATGCTTATTTGAGGGGAAACACCATCGACATGGACCCACGTTTTCACTTGTTTTGCTATCAGAACACAAGAAGCCGAAATAGACACCAAACGGACAGCTGCACCTGACCCTCTTTCATTTCTGCTAATCTACTGCCCGGGATTGGCACATTTTCATTGATTCTGAATGGATTAAAGGTGAAGTTGGCCTCAGTGGAATTTGCAGAGGCTCAGAACAAATCCAGCGAGATATTCTATCCAAGACTTTCTCTTATTATTCTGAAACTTGAATAAGTCTTTTAATTATTCACTTATACTAAATACGTTGCACTCTACTGGGTCGTAACTTAGCATTGAGACTCTTATTTAAATTGAGGTATTGTTGGCACTCCGTCGCTTACGACGTCGAGGGTTCCAGTTGATCCAATCAACGGAACAGCTTGCTCGTGAAATTAACGTGCAAGTGGCTGAGCACTCCACAGACACATGTACCCTTAACGTAGTTCTCGGGGAGACTCTGCGTGACACAGTGTGACAAGGCTGACCCTTTGAAATACAGGCACAACCGAAACAGGAAGCAAGAGTGAGAGAAAGTTGTGGTGGAAGAGTATAGCAGGGTTTGCCACCATCCCCTGCCAGAGCCTCGTGGAGCTTTAGGCGTTTTCGCTCAATAAACACTCACAACGCTCGGTCTGGGAATCGAAACCGCGATCCTATGACCGCGAGTCCGCTGCCCTAACCACTTGGCCATTGCGCCACCACAAATTGAGGTATTATGTTCTAGCGAACACACACACACACACACACACACACACACACACACACACACACACACACACACACACACACACACACACACACACACACACACACACACACACACACACACTAGTCTTATAGTTATTATAACAGGAATAACTGTATTTACTGATAACAGAATTCAGTACACCTAATTTAATCTGGAGGAAGCTGTCACTCTGCTACAACCAAAACCATGCAATGGTCTACGTAGCAGTCGTCCTTGATTTAAATCACATGACGTCGTATATCCAATGGCAACTGAGCTCACCGGTATTCAATAGGGAGCCATCTTTGAAACCCAATGAGGTCAACACTAAGTACTTCACGAGTATACGAAAACTTAGGCACGTTTCTGTATATCCTTCACCTGTAGCATCAAGATACAAAGATATTCAACTGTGACTTGACAGATACTTAAAAAAAAAAAAGAAAAAAGAGAAATACCCACGTGAAATACACAACGTCTGTAAGATTCGAAACGTCACTCTTAGTTTATAGCATAAAGTAGTATTACAGATGATGTGAGAATTAAAATATGTATCTAAAAGTATACTACATATCATTAAACTTTAGCTAGATTCGAACTTGCATCCAGTTCTGTAATAGATAATGACTCTTACCTCGGCCGAAAAGGAAAAGCAAAGTAAAGAATTTTACTGGATTAAAACAGTGGGAAAACAATCCGTCGTCACGTGAATGGTATCAAAAAAAAAAAAGATTAATACTTCTTTATCTATTTATCAATATCTTCACACATATACCCTCTCTCTCTCTCTCTCTCTCTCTCTCTCTCTCTCTCTCTCTCTCTGTATATATACATATATATATATATACACACACACACACACACACACGCACACACACACACAGACATACATACATATCTGTATATACTATACATACTAATGAAAATAAACCTGTCGTATACAAACGCAGATATCTATCTATCTGAATGCACACACACACACAAACACACATACGCACACACACACACACACAAACACACACACACACATACACACACGTATATGCACATTATATATGTGTAGGTTAAATGTGTCTATATATGCATACCTACATATATGTATATATATACATATATATATGTGTATATATGTGTATATATATGTGTATATATATATGTATATATACATATATATATATGTGTATATATATGCATATATACATATCCGTGTATATATGTATATACACATATATGTGTATATATATGAATATATATACATATATACATGTGATATATATGTATATATACATATATATGTGATATATATGTATATATACATATATATGTGTATATACATGTATATATACATATATATATGTGTATATATATGTATATATACATATATATATATATATATATATATATATATATATATATATATATGTATATATATGTATATATACATATATATATATATATATATGTATATATGTATATATACATACATATATATATGTGTGTATATATATATATACATCTATATATTTGTATATATATGTATATATACATATATATATATGTATATATGTATATATATATCTGTATATATATGTACACATATGTGTATATATATGTGTATATATATGTATATATATGTGTATATATATGTATATATACATACATATATATGTGTTGTATATACACACATATATATATGTGTGTATATACATATATATATATATATGTATATATGTATATATACATATATATATATATGTGTATATATACATATACGTATATATATGTACACACACACACACACACACACACACATATGTAATAGACAGTCATCTTTTACAACATACTCAATATGGTCATATTTCATCTTGATAGGAATTATACGATGATTTTATTGTTTTCAGTTGTGAATATCACAGAGTCGTCGTAGTTGTAGTAGTGGTAGTCGTATGAATAGTGGTGGTGGTGGTTGTAGTACTAGGAGTTGTAGTAGCACCCCACCCCACCGAAAAAAGAAAAAAAGAAGTGAAACTCCAATTCTATCAAGTGTTTAGCCGATCTCCTCTAACTGAATGTCTTCAATTCATTCCTTTCTTTCTTTCGTTTCAAATGTCGACATTTATATATATATATATATATATATATATATATGTGTGTGTGTGTGTGTGTGTGTGCATGCATATGGATGTCAAGATAATATACAAACTATGCAAAACACACACACACGCACACACACACAGATATATACACATACATGCACACATATATTATGTGCATGTGATTCCTGAAGTATCCATAAGTATATTTATACACACGTAAATACATGCTTACAACCGTGCATGCACACACACACACACACACACACACACACACACACATCTCATATTCTTCGAGAATGGCTTTCTTGTAAGCAAACCAATGCAGAACAATCGTCGACAATGGCCATGTCTGTGAACATAGCAGATGGATGACTTGTGGAGATGAAGTATTCCGATATTATGATCTTAGCAACTCCAACCGAACATAAACGCAATCATTGACACAGATACTATATACACCCCCTCTCTTTCCCTCCCTCCCTCCCATTTCTCTTTCCCTATGTATATTTGTGTATGTGTATACATGTATATATATATATATATATATATATATATATATATATATATATATATATATACATGTATACATTCACTCATATCTACATATTTTTACATATATTCATCGATGCATAATATATACATACATTTATATATATATATAATATATATATATATATATATACATACATGTACCACGTGTGTGTGTATGATCATATGTATAAAACACACGAATACGCATATATACACATTCACATATTCATATTCATATATGCAGTTATATGTATGTATATATGTATGTATGTATGTATGTATATATGTATGTTTATATATGTATGTACGTTATGCATTCTCTAAGTTATACTTACATATCGCGTATTATCCGTATATATGTATATATATATATGGGAATATATATATATACATGCATACGTATGTGTATATAAACACATAGCTACACACAGATGCGCCCCCCCCCCACACAGAGACATACATACACACATATAGAAAACAAGAAAACAGTAGAGAAGTCCTCGCCTCAAAAGAAACCTCATGTCCCCATCCATTTTCTGTCCTTTTTGTTTTTTATTCCATCCTCCTCCAAGATGTATTATTTAAATGACCGACCTTTAGTTTTGAAGAAATAAAATAGATGTATCGATCTTTTCCTATATCCAGAGCTCTAGAATCAATAAATGTAATAACAGAAAGAAAACAAAGACAAAGAAAACGAAAAGAACTCAAAACTGCACACAAAAAAAAGGAGGAAAAAGTATGTTTCGATATCAGCAAGAAGAGAGAAAAAGGAAAAGAAAACGACAGAATAAAGATAGAATATTGCCAAGAATGAATATCTTATTAGAAGTTAGAAACGGGATTCCTGGACTTGGGACTTAAGGGAGAGCTAGGGGGCGACACTGAGCACCGTTTTATTTTGTGGAAAATATGTCGTCGAATTCGGCGTTGTTGTAATTGCCATTGTTGTTATTGTTGTTGTTCATGTTACAGTTATATTGTTATTGTTGTTCACGTCGTCTACGTCGTTGTTATTGTCACTGTTCTTGTTGTCTTTCTATTGTTGGTGTTGATGCTGTCGTCGCTATTGTTGTTGTTGTTGTTGTTGTTGCTGCTTTTCAGCCCCAGGTCGGTTCTGACTGAGTAGACTTATGATCAAAAGTATTTCAGATACGACCGTCACTATCTCTTATTCAGAAGAATGATCCGGGAGAAATTACCCAGCGGCACCTTCTGCATGAAAACACATAACGCTAATTATGATCTAACATACCCAATGTAGTGAAACCAACCGAGAGGGAACTAACACCTCACTTCCCCACGACATACTTCTTAGTTAATCATCCGTCTTTACATTATGAGTTCAAATTCCGCTGAGGTTGACTTTGCCTTTTATCTTTTCGGGGTCGATGAAATAAGTACCATTTACACACTGGGGTCGATCTAATCGACCTATCCATCCATCAGCGCAATTAGTGGCTTTGTGCCAAAACTTGGTACCAGTATATTTTAAAACGTTTGCTTTATGATGTACATACACATATAAACACGTTTATATATATATATATATATATATATATATATATATATATATATATATATAATACAAAGAATATATATACATGTATACACACATATATGTACATACTTACATCTACATGTGTATATATATGCATATCAGGGTACAGGACGTTAGAACAATGAACTACAGACAACGGAACGAACACATAGGAAAACGGAAAGCCACTTGGAATATTCCTTCATCAGCTGTCTCTATTCTAACTAGACATTTCGAAGATAAGACAGAACGTACTCTAGAATAGTCTCTTCCTGAGTAGTGGATCAACCCACTACACAGAGGATTCCAAGGTGGCAAACACAAACCAAGACAGGAAAAATTGGACAGTGAAAACAACATTCAAAAGCCGTACGGCCAAACGCGAATCTGAGGTAGAACGCTAGTAGTTCGTCTTGCCTTCACAGCGGCTGGAGTGAAAAGAAAGCTGACCACAGGTCACACGAGAGCAGAGAGGATGGTGGAGGGAGGAAGTGGAACAAGGAGGAAGGGACAGAAGGGTATAGCAGTGAAGTGGAGGCCATATATATATATATATATATATATATATACATATATATATATATATATATATATAATGTTCTTTTACTTCTTCCAGTAATTTGACTGCGACCATGCTGGAGCACCACCTTAAAGGGTTTTTAGTCGAAGAAATTGACTCCAGGACTAATTCTATGTAAGCCTAGTAATATTCTATCGGTATCTCTTGCCGAACCGCTAGGTTACACGAACTGATATAGAATAAAATAAGTTTGCATTTTGAAGATTTAGAGCAAAATATCATCAAGGCGAAGGGACATTAAAGAAGCTACATGTTGATCGGTTGAGATGCTCCAAGGAGATGAAAGTACGTTTAGTTATTTGTGTTTGTGTTGATGATTTTATTTTGATATAATAATAATAAAATAAAGTACGTACAAAAATATTAAAATATGAAATATAAAAATAAAAATAAGCAAAGGTAAATAATGAATATTAAAAAAATAAAGATAATAAAAATATTCAGATAAAGATGAGGTATACAAGCAAAAATAAAATAATAAAAATAAAAGTAATAAAATAATAAAAATAAACAATAAAATAACTGAAATAAAATGAAAATAATAATAATAAAAAGAGCACTCAGTGCAAACCTCCTCCAAGGCAACACCAACGTTCTCTCAATGATTAGCCAGAGATGATTTTTAAAATGAGAATATCTGAAATAAACTCGACTGCTCTCACAAACGAGAATACTAAAATTAAATGCGATCGCTCTCAAAAATTAAGTAAAAACAACGGGAAAATAATCCAGAATCCGTGTCCGGTACCGGATCGATCCCAATAATAGTCATGGAATGTGAAGGTGGGTATGCGGGCCGTGTTTCTAATGTTGTGTGTGTGTCGTCTGCAGTGGGAGCAGGGACAGTTTTCTCTATGAAGGCCTTTTTTTTTTAGTTTATCCACTGATATAGTGTCTTTACGACCATTAAGGTCTACAGTGAAAAATTTATCCGTGCGTGAAAGAAAACGGAAAGGACCTGCATTCGGTGCTGTTAACAGAGGTTTAACAACATCGTTGTGCACAAACACGTGAGTCCAAGAAGTAAAGATTCCTTCAAGGCAGAGCTAGAAATGCAATTGTCAAGTAGGTTAGAGGTTTTAAATAGGAACGATATATTCAAAATCGGTAAAACTAAAAATTGTCGAGGAAAAATTATATTTATTATTGTTACTGAATATGTTAGTGTTATTTAATTTATGAATGGTTTTGCTGCCGTTTGTTTATGTAGCTTGATATCTTTATCAGTTTCTACTAAAATAGAGACGCGAGTAAAATTAATAATAGAGAAACGAAAATAAAACTTCAGAAACAGCCTAAAGGGAGACAATTGGGAGCGAATTGAAAGTCAACGTAAGATCGTAATCATGTTAAGTAAAGTAAATATGAAAAATAATTCAGGATCCTTGTCCGGTACCGTATCGATCCCAAAATCTAATCAGTTTGTGCCAGTTACGAGGCCAAACATATCTGAAAGTTTTATCCGAATCCATCCAGGAACAAACAAACACGACAGAAAAACAATTCCATCACCTTCGTTAAGGCGGAGGTAATAAAAATTACAATATATGTAAGAATAAAAATAAAAATAATAGATATAAATAAAATAAAGTAAAAATGTCAATAAAAATAAAATCGTTATAAATATGAATGTTTATTGTCTGTTAATTTATGTGTGTGTGTATGGATGTTTATTATCTAGGTTGATTTGTGTGCGTGTGTGCTTGTTAGTAAAAAGCTAATTAAATTAAATCAGTTTATTTATATATGCGTTTGTTTATACTCGTTTGAAAATAAAGGCCGATCTCTATAGTCATTTATTACAGTTAATAATTATATTTGTGTGTGTATGTACATGTGTGTATAAATGAAAGACACTATAATGTTAATATTAGATAGACATGAATATACATTATATGGAACGGTAAGATAATAAAATATATAAGTATATTTATATTTGCTTGTGCATAATAATTTGAAAATAAAAACCAACCATTATAGCCTTGTATTAAATAAGTTATATTTATATTCGTGTGTGTATATTTACTTGAGAATAAAAACTAATCTTTATAGTCATTCATTATTATTTCTATGCTTATGTGTTTGTGAGTACATGTATTTATACATGATTACGTCGAATGCATTTACGTGCAGTAAACACAAATAACTAAACGTACTTTCATCTCCTTAGTCTGTTGGAGAATCTCAACCGATTAACATGTAGCTTCCTTAATGTCCATTGGACCTAATGATATTTTGCTCTAAATCTTCAAAATGCAAACTTATTTTATTCTATATGTTTGTGATTTGTATTGAATGTAAATTGAAACACTTGTAGGCAATGCTAATTAATAAATGAATTTATATCCATTAAATATCTCCATTTTCTTAATAATAATAATAATAATAATATATATATGTATATGTTATATATATGCATTTGTATATATATATATATATATATATATATATATATATATATATATATATATATATATAAGCACGTACACACGCATATGCGCGTATATATTCTGTATTTATGTGTTTTGTGTGATTGTGTATATTTAGGATTGGCCATACATACACATATACAAAAATGCGCATATGCACACACACACACGCACACACAAAAACAAACACACATATATACACACACACGCTTTTTATATACCTAACTCGTTAACTTCTCCCAAGTTTTACAAGCATTTTTCTATTTTTTGTTGTATCTCGGGAGGATCATTTTGCCAATAATACACACACACACACACACACACTGGGTCAATTTCACGTCTTTTATGATTATTAGTCAATTATTTAACCATTTAATGACATGCCCTCTCTACACTAAGACTACTCCAGGTCTGTCTTACAAACCAAATACAAAAACGAAATATTTTTCTATTCATATATTTATATAAAACAGTTATCTTCCACATAGATACCGATATATGTATGTTTGCATATACGCCTCTGTGTGTGTGTGTGTGTGTGTGTGTGCAAGTTATTGTCTATTAATGTGTTTGTATGTCTGTGTATGTGTCTCCTGTAATGAATATCTGCTCATTCTTGCATGAATCGTTTGAACCTATATTTGCATTTGTGAGCGCCTGTGTACTCGGCAATTTTCTTCTATGCATGTGTGCGTCTGTGGTTCACCTAGTGCAAGTGCGCATTTGTAACGATTAAATAAGCCCCGCCTCTCTCTCTCATATATATATATATATGTCTGTCTGTGTGTATGTATATATATATATATATATATATATATATATATGTGTGTGTGTGTGTGTGTGTGTATATATACATATATATATATATATATATATATATATATATATATATATATATATATATATATATATATATATATATATATATTTGGACAAACATTTGTCATAGAATATATATGTGTTTGTGTATTAGTTGGTCGTTGTTTATCATAATATCTCTGATTTATCAGTCAGCCAAAATATTTACGATCCAGACGCTGTGACTAATATTTTCCTTCTTTCTCTACCCACCTCTCTCTCTCTCTTTTCTTTATCTTCTCTTTCTCACCTTGGCATCTCTCTGATCACTGTCTCGTCTTTACAACCGTTACATTTCATGAAGACACCCATACGCCTCCACCCCCACTACTGCACACCACCACAGCCGCCAGCGCCACCACCATCCCCATAGATCTCATTCAATATGGCCGCTCATTATTTCACCTGCTCTACTCTGCCAGCTTCTTTCTCCGTGTCTGCACATTTACGTCAACAATCTTTGAAAGTTTCCATCACCTTGGCCGCTTTGCTTCGATGTTCAATTCAATTTCCAATAAATGTTGCACAACACTGCACAACAGTGCACATTACAAAATATGGCGGTGAGTCACCATTGAATCGCCTGATATTTGCAGACAAGGCAAGTCTGTTGATCCTGCAGTATCTTTCGCACCTCCAAATCAAATGAGTTCACCGCTCCCTTGAGCTTTTCAATCAGTAACGGCTTTACCCATACAACAACTAAATAAGCCAACAGACTCCATTAAGAAGTGTTCATTGCCGCTGTCAGCTCATAATGCATGACGGACTTTTAAGACGCTTCGTATTTGACAAAAAATGGAAACCACTTTAAAAGCGTGATAAGAGGGTGTTGTATCTAAGTATTTGTGTGTGAATCTGTGCGTATTTACATACATAATATTATATATATAAATAACACACACACGCACACGTATACACAGATATATATATATATCTAAGCATATGTATTTATATATACGTATGTATATAACATTGAAGTTATTAAATGCTTATTGGTGGAAGATGATAGATTGTGCATTTGTACACACACTAAGTGACTCACATATGTATTCTGGTGTCTACCTACCTACCTACCTACCTACTTACCTACCTACCTGCCTGCCTGCCTGTCTGTCTGTCTGTCTGTCTGTCTGTCTGTCTGTCTGCCTGTCTGTCTGCCTGTCTGTTTGTCTGCGTGCCTGCCTATCTACATATGTACACACACACATACATACATACATATGTCTATACACCTACAGAAATATACGCACAACCCTTTTCTCACCCACTGGATATTTATAACGAGAGACAGATTGATAGATAGAGAGAAAGAGAGAGATAGATAGATAGATAGAGAGAGAGAGAGAGAGAGAGAGAGAGAGAGAGAGAGAGAGAGAGAGAGGGGGGGAAGCAGAGAGAAAGAGAAAGACGGGTGTTGATTAGAAATACACACGTATAATATGAATGCAGCCAGGCTTGTCTATCCGGGTATATTCATGGATACGTAAACACGCACACACACAGAGCTTACGTAAAAGAATATCTCTGTATCGGTTATGTCTTTAGAATTTCTTTAGTTTCCTTTCCCATCATTTATGAGTTTATGCATGTGTAAAGATTTGTAATTGGAATAGAAGACTTTGCAGGGGTTGGGTTGTGACAAGCCGTGTCTAAGCAGAGCAGCAGGTAGTGTTCTATGTATAAGGGTGGCGATGTGGTGGAGGGTAACAGGCAGATATTGCAACAATAAACAGCTAAATATGATATGAGATAAATATAATCCAGTTAAAAGTGACGGAATGGCGTTCTCTCCTTATTTGTTTTTTATGTACAGTTTACACCTTATATTAGTCATATTGTTAACCTCAACCCTCAGCCTCCCTGAAGCAGGCTTATGACTAAAAGCAGTCTAGGCGTGACCAATCTGTCTCATTTTACTATGATAATATATTTAGATTTGCATTATCGTATGAATATGCCCTTCCATAATGTTAAAAAAACTGGTGCGGTGTGATTTGAGAAAGATTTGGCTGTTAATTTTACCCGGTCGAGTGACCACATAAAGGCTATCCCATTAGTGTGTATTACACATTATAGATAATCATGGTGGTGCTGTTGGTGGTAAATTTCGTAGAGTGGAGAGATGAATGAGTCATCCCTGTGATATGGGTTCGATTTTAGGCTGTCATCATTTCACGGATATCACGAGGATCTTTGAGAAAGACACAGATTTAAACTGGATCTTATTTCTGGTTGCCTCTTAATATCAAAATGGTTTGGTGTTCTGTAATTAATGAACATTGAAGTGGAATGATTTTCGAATATGTTCGAATACTCGCATAGATTCAGTGCCGTATATTTAGACGAGGTATATCTGTTTCTGTGAACATCTATTAAAGGAAACTCATAAACTTATGACCAATACAGCATTATACTCACACCTCACGAGATGTCATCCGTTTAGCATGTCTAATGCATATAGTCTTTTTTAAAACAAAATACTAACTTCTACTTCATCCCCCATTGTGTCTCCTTTCTATAAACCAGTGCCTGATAAAGAAAACTGTATAAACCACTTGACACCCAGACCAATCTCATATGTTGGTGTTATATGTTTAAGCTTCCATGAACCGGGAAGGGATTTTGTGGGTTCAAACCACGTCTAAAACATTGGTACACCTTACTGGTCAACTTACCGAACTAGAGAAGTGAGAGAGTCTACACGTTGACGCTCCGCCTGCTAAATATAGCAGTCAAATCCCGTCCAACTATACCAAACCGTTTTAAAAAAAGGCACACGTGATCCAATATAGATCTGCATATATCGAGGAAGATGAAACGGTCACAGATGGGATTCGTTTGATCATAGAACTCTTGGATTAGTTCTGATCTTTGGTTAAACAACCGCAGGAACAGTAGCAGCTTATTGAACTCTACATGCCTCGATCGATCGATACTAATTAGTATGATCGATTGAGATTACACAGAAAGACCTTTGACTTTAATTAACCCAATTGGTTGATACTAATTATCAAGATCAGTTGAAACTAGTTTGCAAGACAAGTTGCTACTAGTTAGAAACAGCAGCTGATTCGAGAAAAATCTTGCTGAAGGTTTCTACATATTTTAAGAGTGAAAAGAGTATTTTAGGATGATATTAATGCCAAGGTTTACATAAAAGGGAGCATCATTCATTGAGCTAAACTTTGTGTAATATTACAGTTATTTCCATCTATTACTGTTATTATTGTTATTATTATTATTATTATTATTATTATTATTATTATTATTATTATTATTATTATTATTATTATTATTATTGTTCAGTAGTTTTATTTTTATAACGTGCTTTCACTTCACTACCGAGCGCAGCTCTGTATTATTATTATTATTATTATTATTATTATTATTATTATTATTATTATTATTATTATTATTGTTGTTGTTGTTGTTGTTGTTGTTGTTGTTGTTGTTATTATTATTATTATTATTATTATTATTATTATTATTATTATTATCATTATTATTATTAGTATTATTTAATCCTAGGTAATCTCTGGTCAAACAGTAAAAATTGAAATAGAATTAGGGCAAATATATTGACACCATCCTTTTATATAAATAATTCCGGGCCATTCATCCTGTGCACTGCAAAAAAGATCTAACAAAATTATGCAGTTATGTTAGATCTTTCTGAAAGTGCACAAGAGGCACAAGAGGTTTGCTAAATGGGGAAAAAATGTACTGTGTGTTGAAGATAATAGAATAAATTTATTTTAAAACCGTCCAGAATTGCATACGGATTAAAACCTGAAGGGACAACGTCGATGAAAATGGAAGCGGATTGTTTGCAATTCAAACTCAAACAGAATAACAATTTAGAAAGTTCAGGGAAGCAAACTGACCTACGAATAAACTAATCATGAAAATGACAATTTAGAGATGTTGCGTAGTTAAGGAAAATGAAGAGAACAACAGAATAACAGAAGTTAGTACTGTCAGAGCAGTGTCAGCAGACATGAACAGAATAACAATTTCTTGGGGTGGGGACAAAAAGACCCTGGATGTAATAATGAACCAAACAGTAGAAAGTGAAACAACTGATGAATTGAGAAATAGAATGCGACAATAATATAAATACACGGCTTAGTGAGCTGTCACTTTCTGTTCTTCGCTGTACATCTATCTATCTATCTATCTATCTATCTATCTATCTATCTATCTATCTATCTATCTATCTATCTATCTATCTATCTATTACCTGGAGAAGCAAGCCCATACCGTCCGGCAGCGCCTCAGTAGTGGGACGCTGGACGGACGGTCCGGTCAAGTTGCTCGGAGTCTGGTTCGGTCCGGACCTGCAAACGGAGAAGAACTGGGACGAGATAACGAGTAGGGTGGCCACTCTCTGCCGGCAATGGTCCGAGAGGAAGCTGTCCCTAAAAGGTCGGGCGGAGGTGGCGAACGCGTACATCGCGTCCGTCATCGAATACCGCCTGACCGTCGTGCCTTGTCCCGATCGCGCCATCACCGAAATGGAGCGCATCCTCTTCCGCTTTTTGTGGAAAGGAAGCGTTCCGTTGGTGAGGCGATCCGTTTGTTGCCAACACCCGCTGAAAGGAGGGCTGGGCATGCCGTGGTTGATGATGCGCAGACATGCGCTGAGACTGCGACATCTCCGGCTCTACGTAGACGACAGTGAGCAGGTGTGGTCGCCGTTTGTGCGACGCGCTTTCCCGCAGCTCGTCTCCATGACCGAGCTGCAGTCGTGGATCAAAAAGAGGCCGAGGAATGGCGAATGGCACCGTGAGTGTCGCGTTGCTCTGCAACAACTTTGCCGTCCCGGGTCGACCTTGAGCGGCTGCATCACAACGAAGTCATTCTATAGGGGATTAGTGGAGGGCAGGTACGACGACGATCTCGGGGCGAACCTGGGCGTCGACGAGGAATACCTGACCCGCCTGTTCAGGACGACTTTCGGGCCGGGACCTATGGACAACTTCCAGAGATCCCTGGCCTGGCAGTGTTACCGAGAGGCGCTACCCGTTCGGGATAAGCTCTATAGACACGGCTCGCGAAATGCGGGGCCGACCTGCCCGAGATGCGGTCAGAGCGATGAAACCGTTCTGCACGCACTCGTGCAGTGTCCAACCATTTCGGAGCTGTGGGCTTATGTCGAACGACTGCTGTCGCGTGTGGGACGAGTCGGTTTATCAACCGAGTCTATCGTCAATATCGTCACGCCTCCTTCCTTTAAACGGGAAGGAAGAGCTGTATTTATCATACTTGTGGCTATGGCGAAAGAAAGCATCTGGTGGACGCGTCTGAAAGGATTAGAGACAAATACTTTCCTCTCTGGTCAATCTCTCATCAACTTTTTCAAGTATCACTTGAAAAGGAAGGTGAGAGTAGAGAGGAAAGTGTTGTCTAGCAAATGTTTCGAAAAAAGATGGATACATGTAGCAAGAATGGCACGTATAAATGACGAAGCCACCTTGACCATGATTCTATAAAACGTTTTAAAATTTTGTAAACAGAGAGTTACTTACGTTTCTTGCTTAAATAAAAGAAATTTTATTTAACAAACTGTGACACTAAAGACCGAGGTTACCGTGGTCTTTTCGTAGGTTTTTCTTTCCACGGATAACCTCCCCATTTATTGGGAATTTTTTGTATTATTTCGTATTTTTTGTAAATACCCCAAACGTTTTGCGATGTTTTTTTTTCATCGTTGTCCCCACTTTTGTTTTTTTTCTGCTTTGTTTTCGACACCCTCGAAAAGAAAAACTCTGCATTTGTATTTTGTCCACTCTGTGTTGAGCCCTGTGTGGCTAATAAAGAAACCTATCTATCTATCTATCTATCTATCTATCTATCTATCTATCTATCTATCTATCTATCTATCTATCTGTCTGTCTGTCTGTCTGTCTGTCCATATACGTGCGTAATATTTATATATATATATCAGGTCATCCCATAAGTTCTGTCCGAATTTTGAATAAAGAAAACAAGTGATAGGCGCAGGAGTGGCTGTGTGTTAAGTAGCTTGCTTACCAACCACATGGTTCCGGGTTCAGTCCCACTGCGTGGCACCTTGGGCAAGTGTCTTCTACTGTAGCCTCGGGCCGACCAAAGCCTTGTGAGTGGATTTGGTAGACGGAAACTGAAAGAAGCCTGTCGTATATATGTCCCCGTCACTTAGCGGTTCGGCAAAAGAGACTAATAGAATAAGTACTGCTCTTTTGGTTTCAAGAGTGAAATGTCAGTTTCGACCTCTTCCTGGCTTGCGAAAGTTATATCCCCAAATGATTCTGTAAACTATAAAACAAATGGTAGTCTGAAGGAGCAAGGTCGGGAGAATGAGGTGGATGAGGAATTTTTTTCCCAATCAAGCTCTTCGATCTTCTGTGATATGATCTTTTCAGTGTGGGATCGCGCATTGTCATGATGAAACATCACACCTTTTTGATTCATTAAAGCGGGTCTTTTTTTCTTCAAGGCTTGGTTCAAACGCTCTAATTGCTGACAGTAGACTTGAGCATTGATTGTTGCATTAGGTGGTAACAATTCAAAGTGAATTACTCCTTTGCAATCCCACCAGATAGAGAGAAGAACCTTTTTTCCATGAAGTTCCCTTCTCGGTTACCAAGCCACTGTTTACGACGTTTAACATTTCGATAGAAGATCCATTTTTCGTCACCAGTCACAAGCCTATCCAAAAAGGGTGAAATGAGTTCGCGAGAATGGAGAGAAGAACAGATGACAACTCGGGATTTGCAGTTGTTTTCGGACAATTCCTGAGGCACCCATTTTCCAAGTTTAGGATCCTTTCCAAGTTGTTGAAGATGACGATGAACAGTTGTATGGTTTGAACTAAGCTTTATTGCCAATTCTTCAACTGATAATGCAGGATTTTCTTCAAGTAATGCCTCAAGGAGCTTATCAACAAACTCAACTGGACGTCCTGTTCGATCTTCATCTTCAAGGCTGAAATCCCCACTTCTGAATTTTGCAAGCCATCTTCTGCAAGTTCTTTCATTCAAGCATTCTTTCCCATAAACTGAGTGTATGCTTCGGCTGCAAAGTTTCCTTTTTTGTACTCATAAAGCATTATGTGCCTCAAATGCTCTTTGAATACTTCCATGTTAGAAAGGGTTTTAATCAAAGAAATTCTAATTCTATTATTCTGTAAAATATTTAATTAGTTTCAATGTACACAAGTGCATAAAAATAATTTTTAATTCCATTAGACTTCTAAAATGCTATTAAATTTCATTCAATTTTTTAAAAAAAGGCAAAATCGGACAGAACTTATGGGATGACCTGATACTTTATTATATGCAAACGCACACACACACACACACACACACACACACACACACACACACACACACACACACACACACACACGTATGTATTCTAGATATTAATATTATTTCTTAAGTAGACCCTCAATACGTTCCTCAGATTCCAGACTTTACTTACAGCAGAATAACTGAGATCTTTGAAATGATTATTTCCTTTGCTTCTGACTAAAACGCCAAACATTTTCCCTATGTTCTATAAGTACGGTTTTCCTATCCACCGCTAAAAGCATTTAATTCTTGCTCGGTAAAGAGATATTAGATGAAATACATGAGGAAATTCTGCTGAGAGATGTGCTCCGGCATGACTGAAATCTCGAAGGCAAGCAGTATGTAACCACGACACCCCTATGACTCTATCATGGACTTAACGCTCCATGGCATGACATATAAATACAAACATATAAACGCACAGGCAACTCTTCTTGTAACCACGTCGTTTCGCATTCTGGCCCACTGCGCAGCACGTTGAGCAAGTACCTTATTCAATAAGCTCGGATAGACGAATGGCTTGTGCATGATTTTGGTAGCAGGAAACTGCGAGGAAACCCGTCTCGCATATATATATATATATATATTTCATATAAAATTAGTGTACATTTATACACAAAAGAGGTGATCCTTACAGGACATCTTACATGATAAACGAATCCGTTAAAGCCCAAACTTTTGAAGAAAGTCGACAAATATATTTTTATTTGCTGCCGACTATAACTGCGCTTGCGCGGTGGGTTTGAACAATTATAATGTATAAAGATGAGACATGTGCTGCCTATTTGTCCCATAATTATACGTTAATTACAGCGCCCTTGCTGATGAAGAACATGGATAGCAAATTATTTTACTTGTTTATTAATGTTTGAAATCTAGGTACAATTGGTAACTATTGAAAATGTTTTTATTTTTCATCCCCTTCGAAATTATTCTTAACTGAAGTTTAGACTTTGACTGCTTCTTTTAGCATGTAAGATGTCCAGTTAGGGTCACCTCTTTAGTGTGTAAATGTAGACTAATTTTATATGAAAAATACGTTGTCTATTGACTATTTTATGTATGCCGGCCACTGGTAGAAAATTTCTCTAATTTTTCTACCCTATATATATTTTCTTAATATATACTGGGACCCAATAGTTACAGGTATAAACCTGAACTTGGAATCTGGATAGAGTAACTGCAGATTTCTCAGTAGTTCAGCGTAGGTATTTTCTTTTTCACCGATCTTCAGCTTTATGTTAACGTCTGCTGGGCAGCTAATTTCCACAACTGTGCACAGTTTCTCTTCTCTATCCCAAATCATTATATCAGGTCTGTTGTGCTTACATTTTATTGAGGTCTTCATTGGTACATTTCACCAGTATTCCTTTTAATCATGAGTGGCTATGGTTTCTACCATATTATGGATTGTTATTTCTTTGTCCTCGGGGTTATCTTTCCGACGGATTTCATTATAGAGTGTCCTAGCTACAACGTCATGTCTCATCGGTAGATAAAACCGTGATGACATTTTCGGACAACAGCTTATGATGTGGGTGATATCTTCAGTGTGAACTCCACAGAATCTGCATCGGTCGTCACATTGCACTGCTTTGCCTGCATTTCTGTCCCTTTTGTGCATCAAATATTTGGTTGATATTTCTTGTTCCTGGATTGCAAACGCATACCCTTCAAAGTGGGAGGTAGCAATCCGGCAATTGGTCCATGATAAACTGCTTTGATGATTAATGTCACTATCATCTCGGAGCTATCTACTAACATAACCATGCATGGTCTTCTGCTCATATACGCTCATCCTTTCATCTGATATGTTGCGGTAGAGTCGTGCGACTTCTTTGGGCATGTATTCTAGGTTGTCAGACAAAGAATGTTACTTAAGGAGCTGCCCTCCAAGTCTTATGATGTATGTATGTGTGTATGTATGTATGTATGTATGCATGCATACATGTATGTATATCGGTATGCATGTATGTATATACATAAACAAACGGACATAGAAGTATTATCAATGTATGCATGCATGCATGTTTGCATATGTGTATATATATATATATATATATATATATATATATATATATATATATATATATATGCACACATACATATATACGCATGTATATATATATTTATGCATGTATTTATATGAAGAGAGAGAGAAAGCATGAGAAAGAAAGACTTGGTGTGTGTGCGCGCGCGCGCGCGTGTATGAGTATGTTCCCGTTTTAAGGTAAATAGGGTAAGCCTTTATGGTTGTAACTGAATCTCCTCAGGACCCGGATGTAGATTGCCTTATCAAAACTATTAAAGCATAAATATTATAGAATTACTGAAGGCCATACCCAGGGGGACCAGCTGCACAAAAAGCACACGGCTAAGTTCGTGCTAAAATATTTAATGTAGTGAGAAAAAATTTAATTAGTTATAAATAGAAATTAACTATAAATACAAATATAGCAATGAAATCGAGGAGGTAAGGAGTGCGTCTGCTGGGAGCACACAGCGAATATGTGTCGAGACATGAATGGTGAAATGCTGAGGAGAATAAGGCCAGGGTGGAAAGCTTTTGCCACGATAAAAGATGTGCTGAAAGCAAAGCTGGACAAGACCCTAAGTCCACTCTCTTCAACAGCACAGTCGCATCTTATTTCTTTACTGCCCACAAGGGGCTACACACAGAAGGGACAAACAAGGACAGACAAAGGGATTAAGTCGATTATATCGACCCCAGTGCGTAACGGGTACTTATTTAATCGACCCCGAAAGGATGAAAGGCAAAGTCGACCTCGGCGGAATTTGAACTCAGAACGTAGTGGCAGACGATATACCGCTAAGTATTTCGCCAGGCGTGCTAACGTTTCTGCCAACTCGCCTCCGTTTCTGCTAGCGCGCCAGCACAGTCGCATTTGTGTTCTTATTAGGCAAGTGAGACGTGGGATACGATGCAAATGGCTGTGGAAATAGTCATGTTTGGAATATCCATGCAAGAGCATATACGAAATGAGATGACTTGAGAATGGAGCGGAGCGAAAGATGTGATTTGCAGAATAGCGAAGGGACGGGTTTCGTTGGATCGGATATGTCGCAATTCAAAGACAACAGGTGGACCCGTGTAGTTGCAGAGTGGTAGCCAAAAGATCGGAAAAGGAAACGCATATATATATATATTATATATATACACATATACATACATATAAATTTGTTAAAAAGGAAAACAAACATCAAGTCAAGACTTCTCAAGTTATATATGTTATTATTATTAAAAATAATTAAGCAATTTTTAAAGTCTTACAGCTGTTTCTGGGATATCTCCAAAACATGTGGAATATATCCTTAATCGGAGACAGATGGTGAGAAATTGAGAGGGTATAGATTATGGAAACGATGGAGAGATGTAGAAAAAAAGAGAAAAAGGTAACTATATATAAAATTTCACAGTTTAATTTTCCGATAGATCAGGTGCTAATCCATAAGCCTTTAGGTACAATTCAATGGGAATCCCGGTAAGATAATATTCCTAATATTGT
>NC_142928.1:8464710-8484710 GCF_046866305.1 Octopus bimaculoides | reverse complement strand
GTGGTTCACTCACTACAGCTGTTTCAAACGTCTTTTTATTGATGAATATAGTTATTACATAATGTTAAAAAAAAACCTTTTTTCATCAGGTGAATTTTTATGCACGAATTAAACAAGTTAAAAAACATTCCGAGAGTAGAAAAACAGCCAACAACTGATGAAGGGTCGCTTTTTATTTGTGTCTTTCGTTGTTCGAAAAATAGTTCATATTCCATGTACTCGTACATCGTATTTCTTGTTGTACACGTTTTGTGACGCCCTATGCGAATATATATAAATTTAAATAATAAGGGTGATAAATTGGATATTAATTTAATTAATACCAATTTAAAACCAGCAGCCTAGCATGAATAAAATTTTGAAAATTCAGAAAAAATTATATTACATACATGTATATTCTCTCTCTCTCTCTCTCTCTCTCTCTCTCTCACACACACACACACACACACACACACACACACACACACACACACACACACACACACATATACCTGTTGTGAAGAGAAACAGATATCACCTTAATAATTAATTAGAGGTCATGAAAAGACGGGGGAGATATGGATTAAACTAATTAATTGTCAATATATTGGTGCCCAACCGCACTATTTCATCAGACAATATCCAGTCACTGATTGGCATGATTAAAACTAACTTTGATCATTGATCTTGCCGATAAATAGACTGGATATTGTCTCATGAAATGGCGCTTTTAGGCAATAATATAAAATTGTGTAATATTACGTAACATTATGCATTGTTGATATAAAGGGACTACGCTGCTCAATACGCGTGTAGCAATGTTTTGAGCTGTTCATTCTTGTTGCTTTATATAAAAGACATTTATCTGCATAAAAGAGTACGTTTGATCCAGATCATAGTTTGAACTCTCATTCAGAGAATTTGATTTACCTCCTAAATGTATTAAAATCGGTTGATATAACAACAATAGAAATAGTGCATGCCAGAGAAAAAGAAACAGACAGACAGACAGATAAATAGATTGACAGACAGACATAGATAGATAGATAAATAGATAGATATATAAATAGACAGATTGATAGATAAATAGATTGATAGATAGATAGATAGATAGATAGATAGATAGATAGATAGATATTATGAAAGCAAAGTAATCAAAAGGGAGTCTCCGTTTCGGATGCTAGTCTTTCATCAAAAGGAAAGAAAAGAAAAAAGTGTAAAGAGTGAGTGAAAAAAGAAAAGTAGTTTGAAGAAGAAAAGGGGCGATGGTTAGGGCCTGGAAGAAATGTGATTCCAGTGGGGGCTAGAAAGAGAGGGGAGAAGGGGCATTTGTGAACGTAGAGGAGTGTAGACGTATATTGAGATACGCATATATCGAGAGAGGTGCGTGTGTGTGATAGAATGTTACTCGAGGAAGATTTTGCTTGCTATTTGGAAATTACATCTCAGATTAAATCTCTGATTTCTTCCACTTTTCACGCTATCTATCTATCTATCTATCTATCTATCTATCTATCTATCTATCTATCTATCTATCTAAAAATCCAAGAAAAAAAAAACAAAAAGGCAAAAGAGAGTCACTTACTGTTATAGTTTCTTCAATGAGAATATTGACCAAGGTTATCGTGGTCTTTTCCGTAGGCTTTTCTTTCTACGGCTAAACCTAAACTGTCCTCCCCTCTTTTTACACGAGAACATTACTGTGTGATACACGATCCCTATTGATCGCTCTTTTTTTTTTCTCGATCCCTTTTGATCGAACTCCCCCCTTTTTCCCTTCCTACGATCCCTTTTGATCGACACAGCCCCTTTTCTTTTTTTCCTTCCCCCTCCCAAAAAGAAAAGCTCTACATTGTATTTGTCCCATCTTCGTTGAGCCCTGTGTGGCTAATAAAAGAAATGTATCTATCTATCTATCTATCTATCTATCTATCTATCTATGTCTATATTTGTATATGTATACCCATCTCTTATTCTTTTCTCACTATCAATTTCTCTCTTTCTCTCTCTCTCTCTCTCTCTCTCTCTCTCTCTCTCTCTCTCACTCTTCATCTCACTGTCATTGAGTTCTTTCTTAATCTCCATCGCTTCTCCTTCTTCTTTCTTTCACTTTCACCACCTCTTTCTCTCTTTTCTTCTTCTTCTCATTATCACTTCTTTACCTCTCACCTCTTACAACACTATAAAACATACTGAACTGACTTCAAATCTGCCAGACACCATTTTTAACTCTCGAAATATCTCCATTATTTTAAGAATTACTCAAATTGTTTCAAGAAAGTTCTTTAGAGTTTTATACAGTACCTGGTTTTACCGTTTCCAATGACTTACCTTTATCGAATCACCTTTCGAAGTATTGTCTGTTTATGTGTCTATGTATCTATATGTGTTCGTACGTTCCTGCTTATGTGCGTGTGCATCAGCGAGTGTGTGTGTGTGTGTGTGTGTGTGTGTGTGTGTGTGTGCGCGTACATAAGAACGTATGTAGATATACGTGTGTTGGAGCCAGGATATGTATGTGCAAGTGCGTCAAATGTATCTTTATGGATGTGGGTATATGGGAACATTTATACGCTTGTATGCATATGTATGTATCCATGTACACACACACACACATATATATATATATACATACAAACATATATAAATATGTGTGTGAGCATTTATATGTATGTGTAGGCATCCGCTACATGTATATATGTATATATATATATATACATGCGGTTACATATTTAAATGTGTATGTGTGTGTATCCACTTTATATATATATGTATGTATTATATACATATATATGTGTATGTGTGTGTTTATATCCATTAGCTTATCTTTATTGCCATGTTAGGAATAATTTCAGAGAAGGAAAAAAGCACAACCTAAAAGCAAAACGAAGACAACAACAACAACCAAAAAACAAAGCGTCAGTATCACCAATAATGTTTTATAGCCGAGTGTGAAAGTGACGCTTTCTTGTCATTTTCGCATTCTCTTACCAATACCAATTTATCTCGCTCCGTTTTAACTTTGAATATACTGCAACTCTAACCGCAAACGTATAAAACATCACCATATTTTTTTATAGCATATTTCGCTAGCATCACATTCGCCAGGTACACACACACACACACACACGAACACACACACACGAATACATACACACATACATGATACATTCAAATGTACATACATACATATAATATATATATATATACAAGCATACACATATATATGCATGTACAAGTATACATATATATGCATACATACATACATATATACATAAATATATATATGTATATATATACACACGTATATTCTTTTTCTTTTAAAACTTTTTGCCATTAATTTAATCTCCTATTCAATTCAACTGATTAACTCATTTTTTTTCTTGTTTTGTTTCTCTTTAAAAGTTTACTTGTAAATATCAATGTGTGTTGACACGTTTTCTATGTTGAAATGGGCAGAGAAAAAGCTTCGCTTTACCATGCCAGTATATATGATAAAATATATTCTGAAACACCTACACTTTGTTGTCATATATATATATATATATATGTATATGTATATATTTAACCACGTGACTTCCAGTGGATTACGGCCATCTTGCAACCTTCTTACGTAGACACCTCACATCACACATCCTTCACATCCTTGTAATTGATTACTATGTGGACAGTTAGCCGAGTCCGTAAGAGGAACTTTCTGTGTTAGTTGCACGATTCTCTGAATCCACATCTTATACTACTCATTTCTAAATTTAATACATCACCATTTTCCGCCCGGGCACAAGCACAGAAAAATATTTAATAGGTTAGTTACTCAGCTTTTAAATATGTCTGGTGTTATATCAGGGGTCATAATGTCGCGATGTTGAATAGAAGAGAAATGCAAATAGCTAGTCAACAAAGATAATTCAACTGTAAGCTTCGTGAGAAGTGTCCCCTATACTGGCAAGGTCGATAGTATACTGTGCAGAGAACGAATCAAACAGCAGTGATCAACCTAAAGCTTATAATGAAACGGAACTCACGTTCAAAAGTCGTTATTACAAGCATAAACATTCATTTGTCAGCTCCGTCGGAAAATGTGCCATAGCATTGTCAAAGTTTATATGGCGTGAGACATAAATTACCTGGTCTACAGTGGATAATGTGCAACGATCCAGGAATGAGAGCATCAAATCAAATCAATGATGCAGCGTGAATCAGGGTAACATTGAATGAGAGTACTAAAGGGTAGGAAGAGGTTAGAGGAAGACTTCAAGCGGAAATGTTTGAGTTTTAGGAAGGTGGGTCGTACACATTTGAGCCTACCGAACGATTACTTGGAGCACAACGAGACCCAGAGGTGATACAAGTGACACAATTTAAATAGAAGTCCCGTGAAGGAGTTGACTTCATTCTAATCGATTCATCTTCATTATCGTCATCAGCAACAGCAACGAAAACCTATGGGCATTGTTGACTCGAGTCCTAGGGCTCATAATGCTGGTTACCCGGTTTCCATGGAGTATCAATGACTAAGATCACAACGCCGACTTCAAGGGGACGCCACTTCATCGTGGGGGGGGGGGTTACTCATTTACAGCTGAATGAACAGGAGCAACATAAAATGAAGCAAAGATTGTTTGCCAACATAACATGGCAGCCCTGGTTTAGGACATCGTCTCCAGCTGGCTATACGACACGATCTGTGTCCTTATATTTTCGAACCAGGAATCTAACACCCCCACTCAGCTCAAAACAATATGTGTATCGCGATTTCCGGGTTATTTCAGCGGATTTGAATGAAGAAATTAGAATCGGTACCAGTGTTGAAAAAGGCTTATCAGGTTATCTATTCAATGGGAAGGGAACGTGAAGGGGAAAATCCGATAAAGAATGATAATTGAAGGATAGCAGGAAACTAATGATTCACATGTGAAGGATTGCTTAGCTTAATGGTCCAGAGCCCTGAGCTGTAATTCGGGAGGTACTGGGTTCGACTCTCTGGGAGCTTGTTCACTATCAATGATTCAAATATTTTGGAGAAAAAACCCGATATAACAAAGGGACTTAGTGAGAATTCATTGTATAATCCAAAGTAGGAGAGAACTGATATAATTTGAGCAGATACTGGTGCAAGTGGCGAAAAAGTAGTCTCATAGTGTTTAAACAATTCACGAAATTGTCGATAATTTTCTATGATTAACCCATTTTATCAGTACATATGTTGCATCTTTTAGAACCGTTAATGTATGATCTACGCCTTTCTAGCATTTTCTGCTTAGTGTTAAAGTTAGTAACACACACTCTCTCTCTAGATATTATATATATATACAATGATACCAACTTCGCGCGCGCGCGTGTGTAAAGCAGGTATTTTATTAGCTTGGGAGCTACATTGACTCAGGCGCCTAGAGATTTTTGTTAATGATATATATATATATATATATATATATATATATATATATATATATATATATATATATATAAAAGAGAGATTCTGTCCGTTTGTGTGTTTGTTTGTTCCATAAAATGAAAATAAATGGTTCAAGGGAGGCTACACTAATTGTGCACAAGCCTATGACGAACTGCATTGTGGTAAACGTGACACCGTCTTCGTTTCTCGCATACCAGTTATACCATCTTATGTCCCATTCAAATTTAAGCCCTTATAGTTTCCTATCTCAATTTCTTTTGCAATGAGTATTAATAATAGTCAAGGCCAAACACTAAAAGTTGCTGGATTGCATCTTGAAGAACAAATAGAAGTTTGTATATGAAATCCGTCTTCTTGTTTACTGAATCTCCAGTATTTTTGCTCCTTATATTTCTCTCTCTCTCCCCCTCTCTCTCTCTCTCTCTCTCTCTCTCTCTCTCTCTCTCTCTCTCTCTCTCAACTTTATATATATATATATATATATATATATATATATATATATATGTATGTATGTATCAGAAGAGTTTAAATTTAAACTAAGTGATGAAGCAGTAGTTTTTAGTTGACTACAAATATAATAAGTACATATACATAAGTTTAGAAAAAAAATGTTAACAGTAACTTCGAAGTTTTCACATTCCTCGCCTTCTTAATAACGCACACACACACACGCATATCTATATGCATATGTAAATGTATGTGCTTGTGAATACGTACATCCTTACCAAATCGCTTCTTAATATATGTCAGTCGGTTTTGCTCCTTTATATTTGAAAATTGAACTCCACCTCCTCCTTAGTGAGCGTCCCCACCACCAGTCCTTCTCAGTGACTAAACAGGCCGAAACAGCTGTCTTTCATTTTGATTGCCCAATCATAATTGAGATAAATGTTGGAATATTTGTACAACTGGGACCAATATTTTTCGGTTTTCCATCTTTATTTCATATATTTCAAATATATATTTATGAAAAAGAAATCTGCTACAAATGTATATGTATATGCATGCATACCTACCTACCTACCTACCTACCTACCTACCTACCTACCTACCTACCTACCTACCTACCTACCTACTTACCTACATGCATACAGATACATATATGAATGTGTGTATATATATATATATATATATATATATATATATATATATATATATATATATATATCCACCGAAGTTAACAAAGAACTTACTAGATCTACAAAGCAAACTGTAAAATTATATTATTAAAGAATTAAATTGATTAGAACTACCAGTGAAGTCATTCTTTTCCTTTTTCAAATATACATGGTCTGATCAATAAGTATCCAGATTGTTGCCATAGTAACGAAGCTAAAGCCTGCAGAATAAAGCCGCTTGGCACAGATTGATCTTAAACTCTGCTGTGCATGTGCACTAAGTTTTGACTTTCTAGCACACTTCCGCTGTTTGCAGCAGTGCTTGGAAGAAACGTGTGTAGAAACGTGTGATCGTCGCATTGACCATGGCAGAGAAAGTTGAGCCGAGAATCTGCATCAAATTTTACCAAAAGCTTGGCGTTACCTGCTCAGAGTCCTACGCAAAGTTTCCAGAAAGTTTTCACCGTTCTCGACACAATCGAGGAGATCTCGTGCAACTGAAACCCGAGTGTTTTCTTGGTTAGCTGAAAGCAGTTTTGGCACAAACTTGGTAGACACGCGCCTCGTACCCAAATCTTCAGTGATAATGGACTGAACTGAACCGTAACAAATCTGCACATCCTCTGATAACTCACGGATGGGGATTCGACGATTTCCCCTCACAGCTGCATGTACATCTGCGATATTTTGCTCAGTTCTGCTGGTTGCGGGTCTCCCAGAACGTTCGTCAATATCGACGTTTTTTCAGCCATCTTGGAAACGTTTAACCCACTCGTACATTTGTGTGCGTCTCATACACTCCTCTTTATATACTTTCTGCAACTTAGTGTAGGTTTCTGAGCCGGTATCGCCATGGAAACTTTCTCTGCCAAGGTCAATGCGACGATCGCACGCTACACACCTTCCTTCCAAACACTGCTGTAAATAGCAGAAGAGAATAAAAACATTAAAACTTACGTACGCAAGCACAGCAGAGTTTAAGGTCAATCTGTGCCAAGCGGTTTCACTCCGCGTGCTGTAGCTTCGTTACTATGGCTACAGTCTGCATACTTATACATACATATATATATATGTATGTATAAGTGTATATATTTATATAAATATGTATTTGTGTGTATACATATAACCACAGGTGGATCGTTAGCGATTTTTTTCCTCCGTTTTCTTTTTTTCTTGAATTTTCTTCTCTCTCATGTCTCTGACGAAGAGCTTTGCTCGAAACGTAAAACTACCTTTCTTTCCTTCCCAGGGCATCTGCTCATACTTTGCATCTACCACGTCCTTGCGTTGTTTTCTTCTTGTGTTTTTGGATTATATATATATACGTATATATGTGTGTGTGTGTGTGTGTGTGTGTGTGTGTGTGTGTGTGTGTGTGTGTGTATATATGTTTGTGTGTATGTATCTAAGTATACACACAAACATGTCCCCCCATATATATATATATATATATATATATATATATATATATATATATATATATATATATATATATATATATATATATATACATTGGAAGAATGAAAAAATAAATGATTTTTAATCCCGAATCTTCAAGATACCGTTTGTATTAACAAATGGCAATTTAGAGCAACATCCAAGTGCAAAACCAAAAAAGATAGACACCCCCAAGTAAAAAAAGACACTACTGTTTTGACTTTGCAGACGACCCTCTTAACTAGTGTCTGGTCTACCATACAGGCAGCCTTTTCACTCAACCCACGCGTTACATTTATTATCTTTTCACTGAAATCTGCTTACTTTCCTTCTTGCACACATTGTCATACATACACACACATTATACACACACATGGACGCATACAGACACACTTGTGAGTTCGTACACCTCCGCATGTTTACTCATTCAAACAATACGGCCGTTCTGACAACTAAATGAAAACACGGTAGACTCCCTTCTATTCAGACGAGGGAGACGTTAGGCATATATCACTTAATGTCAAATGCCATCTCTATCTAATATGGACATTCATTAATAATTGAGTTGACTTGGCAAGAAAATCAATGAGGAAATTACCTGGTTACGCCATCCGCGTAGAAATCATAGTTAAGTGCTAAAATAGTGAATACAATGAATGAAAGTCAGTCAGTAAGATGGACTTAATGAAATATTTGTGACGCTAGCATTAGGACTGGATGTAGATCTTTTAATACCCTAATCACAGCCTAACAATATTGTCGCCCACCTTCACACTTCTTTTGCCTAACCGACAAGATATGACAGCAATACATGCTGTTTGGATAATGTTGAATTATAAAACCCAGAATTTTCGCAGGTTTTGAAGACCCAGGTCAGACCCCAACGTCTCACAAATCTATTTTAAATGAAACGCTGTTTGTTTGCCACTTTATTCATTTAACATTAAATAACAGTGAAATACATAAACAAATTATTTGCTTTTAATTATTATCATAGGGAATTATGAAACATTCCAACACGCACACACACACACACACACACACACACACACACACACACACACACACACACACACAGCACATAAAACTTATAATGTGCGATTTGCACCAAGGTAAATCTGGTTCGGTGGGGGGGGGGGACCAGAAAAATCTATGTCGTAGCTGCTTCCTTTAGTGTTCCCCTTCCCTTGCGACGCTAATTACGTGCTTATTTCGTTTTATGGTTAATCCGGTTCTGTCTACCGTAAACTCGTATACCCTTCCCTTTTAACTCTCTCTTTTCCGTCTTATACTCTCTCTCTCTCTTTCCTCCTCTCACTTTTTCATTGCTTTCTTACCCTGTTTCCTCCCTCTCTCTTTTAACATCTACCCTCTCTCCACTTATTACGTGTTGCCTGTTTCAGTCAATATTTCACTTCTCCCCATCAATTCCTTGTTTATCTTCCTCCTTATATCACTATTTCTTTCTGCCCCTCACTTCTTATTACCATCATATCATCATCATCATCATCATCATCATCATCATTATCATCATCGTTATAATCATCAGTATAATCATCATCATCTTCATCATCAGTGATAGCATCAACAATATCAAGAACATCGACATCATCACCACCACCACCACCACCACCACCACCACCACCACCACCATCACCATCATCATCATCAACAACAACTGTTGTTACAGCTTAATGTGATTTAATGAACAGTTGTTATTACACTAACCAAAATGTCTGATTTGATTCGCTTAGTTTCTGTCTGCTGTTAGATTTCTGTTTTTCAGTCTCTTTTATTCAAATATATTTTCCAATGAAATAAAATACTTCAGCAAATGATAAAAATAAATACACGTAATAAATAAAACATACAAATAAAAATAATCAGGAGTCGCCATATTAGCCACTACAAAAGTTACAGTAAGATTAACGACCATTAACTTCCGGTGTCCTGCCAACAACATTTTCTTCTTAAACACCAGATAAACCCAAACATTTTGTTTGCCTTTTATTCGCTTTTCCTTTTCTTTTCGTTTTACTGCGCCACAAAAAAAAAAGAACTCTTTCATCTTTCTTTTTCTTCCGTTTTCAACAATTCTTTTTCTTTCTTTCGCTCACTTTATGATTCTATCTTTGTCTTCTTCTCTCTCTTTCTCCCTCTTCCTTCTCTCTCCTCTCTCTTTCTCTAAATATGTATGTTTGTGTACGTATGTACACAAACCCATACACGCAAACATATGCACACACACACACACACACACACGCATAGTTATTAGTATCGTTATGGTTAAACGGAATAATAAAATACATATAAATACACATACACACACGTATATGATATATGAGATGTTATATATGTGTATGTGTGTGTGTATGTGTCTGTGTGTGTGTGTAAAATGATTTATTTGAATTCTTTACATCATTCCTTCTTGCCAATCCACCCCTCCCTCCACCTTCAGTAGAACTCTTCAAGACAGTTGGTAAATCTCCTGTGTTTAGTTTACCAAATTTATTATCATCTCTTCCACTCTTTCACAAGCATTTTCTTCTTTCTATATATGTTTATTTTATAGCTTGTACTGATTTTATTTATTGGACCGGGTTTTCAAAGGTTTTAGCCAATCATATTAACGCCATAGTATTTTATCCCGACACTTATTTTACCAATACCTATTTATCGAATTGTTAAGTTGTAAAGAGGCGCTGGAGTGGCTGTGTGGTAAGTAGCTTCCTTACCAACCACATGGTTCCGGGTTCATTCCCACTGCGTGGCACCTTGGGCAAGTGTCTTCTACTATAGCCTCGGGCCGACCAAAGCCTTGTGAGTGGATTTGGTAGACGGAAACTGAAAGAAGCCCGTCGTATATATGTATATATATATATGTATGTGTGTTTGTGTGTCTGTGTTTGTCCCCCCAACCATCGCTTAACAACCGAAGCTGGTGTGTTTACGTCCCCGTAACTTAGCGGATCGGCAAAAGAGACCGATAGAATAAGTACTAGGCTTACAAAGAATAAGTCCTGGGGTCGATTTTCTCGACTAAAGGCGGTGCTCCAGAATGACCGGAGTCAAATGACTGAAGCAAGTAAAAGAGTAAAAGAGATGTAACACGGCGTGCAGTTTTATAACGGTATACGCAAATAGGCAAGAACAGGCACACACACACACATATATATTCTTTTATTCTTTTACTTGTTTCAGTCATTTGACTGCGGCCATGCTGGAGCACCGCCTTTAGTCGAGCAAATCGACCCCATGACTTATTCATTGTAAGCCTAGTACTTATTCTATCGGTCTCTTTTGCCGAACCGCTAAGTTATGGGGACGTAAACACACCAGCATCGGTTGTCAAGCGATGGTGAGGGAACAAACACACACACACATACACATATAAATATATATATATACGACGTTCATTATGTTTTGACTTCTTAATCTCTCTTTCTCTGTACATTATTTTTCATTTGACGGGTATTTGTCCTCATCTTGTTTGTTGTTAACACAACGTTTCGGCTGATATACCCTCCAGCCTTCATCAGGTGTCTCGGGGAAATTTCTAACCTGGATTCTCATTCCTAAGACACCTGGTGAAGGCTGGAGGGTATATCAGCCGAAGCGTTGTGTTAACAACAAACAAGATGAAGACAAATGTCCGTCTAATCTAAATAATATACATAATTCTCCAATCTCTTAAATATAGAACTCTCCTTCTCTGTTTGTATATAGATACAAGATGATTGCTTCATTTTGTCAGACGAAAACCGTCGCACATTCATCCTGATTGTTCAGATTTACTTTTATCATTACACGTCGCCACGCATGCATCACCAGAGGACTTCATAAAATACAAAACGCATCAAGAAGTGAAATGATTGTTGTGTACCATCTGTAGGTCACTGGATTTAAGTGACAAAACCTTGAACAACACTTTTGTCACTCGAGGTTCCAGTGCCCAAAATTGCAAGATGACTGGAACTCTTTTGATTGCAAGTTTTATGCCAAAGTATCTTTCTCCAAGAAGCTCTGCCTTACTCACGGCTTTGTGTAAAACAACTAGAATTTCCTCTATGCTTGGAAAATCTATTTAACTCGTAAATGGAATCGTGGCAGGCAGTACATACACACACAGACACACACACACACGCGCGCGTGCACGTTGAATATTATACTCCATATTGATCGTAAGTAGTAAATAAAACACCAGAAACAAGAAAGAAGATGTCTAATAGGCCGCTAAACTGAAATACATCAGATATACATTGTCCATTATGTGTGAAAACTACAGATACGTATAATACAGAGGTAGTTGTTAGACAATCACCAGCTTCTTTATTCTAACTCAGATAAATTTCTTTTCTCTTATAATGTATTCCTGCATAGAAAAAGTCTTAATACTTCAATTGTTTTGTAGATATTCATCTTTTTGTATCACTTGTCGGGGGAAGGAGAGGCAACGATCAACAGCTTTGGTATATCTTTACGGACATCAGAGAGCTTCAAACCTGTTTGGTCTGAACATCTCTGAAGGTCTCTTTGAGTGACGACACACACACACACACAAATATGACCATACGAATACGAGCAAACACACACACACATACTTATGCACAAATATACACACACAAACGCACAAATACACACAAATACACATACAAACACACACACATACACTCATACATACAGACTCACACATACACATACATAGCATTGTCACACCTATTCGGTTGAATGAATTTGGCGAGCTGGCAGAATCGTTAGCAAGCCGGATAAAATGCTTAGCGGCATTTCGTTCGACTTTATATTCTGAGTTCAAAATGCCCCCCGAGCTCGACTTTGCCTTTCAACCTTTTGGGGGTCGATACAGTAAATACCTGTTGAGTACTGAAGTCAATGTAATCGATTTATTGCCCGCCCCGAAATTGCTGGTCTTGTACCAATAATTAAAACCAGCATTTGGTCGAATGGCAAAGATACTTGACCATCACCACAGCCACTGTTTCACTGACCATCACTACAACTTCTATTTCACAGGCATGTTCGTCTCTCTCTCTCTCTCTCTCTCTCTCTCTCTCTCTCTCTCTCTCTCTCTCTCTCTATTTCCCTCCCTCCATGTTCCACTATTATTACAATAGGTCCACGCTTCTCTACACACCTATGCTGCCATTCAACCCCAATATGTTACACCCTACAAACCCGTTTCTCTTCTTCGTAAACACCGCTACGTTCTCGAAGATACTCCCTCGTTCCCACTTCTTCACACTAAATTACATCCCAAATGCTTTGATTCCAGGATGCAAACTTATAAAAAAAAACCAGTCCTCGTCCACAGTGTTTCTATTGGCATTAATTTATATATCCTTACGAATATTAATTTACCCACAAAAGTCCGGCCTGAGCTTCAATAACATTAACGCTAACAATCCAGGGGAGACTCTAACAGCAGGCGACCTGCCGCGACATGCCATGCACACCTTGTTGAAGGACCTGAGGGTAGAAGTACAAACAGCCAGGAGGTAAATTGAGATGGGACGTGTTGACTTTTGCGACCTCTGTTCTGCCCTTCATGGAAAGCTTCGTCCCGGCCCATGTCTGGGTGAGACTATCACTCTACTCGAAAGTCTTTTTCTTTCTCTTACCTCTTCCTTTTACCCTCTCCTTTCTCTCCTCTCCCTTTCTCTCCTCTCCCTTTCTCTCCTCTCCCTTTCTCTCCTCTCCCTTTCTCTCCTCTCCCTTTCTCTCCTCTCCCTTTCTCTCCTCTCCCTTTCTCTCCTCTCCCTTTCTCTCCTCTCCCTTTCTCTCCTCTCCCTTTCTCTCCTCTCCCTTTCTCTCTCTTTGGCTTTTCCACTCATACAAGCACACACATTTAATACATTAGCTTCCATGATATGTTATAATTTTGTTGATGAAACCGCTAAAGATCAAATATGATATTAAAAAATATAAAAAAAGAAAGAAATATTGTTTAGAGACAAATATTATTTTTACAGCGGTAAATATGGGAGATAACTTTGCGCATTTCACTCCTGTTTGGGTTCTTTTGTAGAAATATGATTTCACAGTTCCTGAAATGTTAGTGAAAGAACCTGTCTGTGTGTCTGTGTGTCTGTCCGTCCGTCTATCTGTATATTGTTGGTGATCAGAAAGAGAGAAAGAGAAAAAATTTCCTTATGGTGAACAATTCTCATGTGCCATCCTCCCAGAAGACGGTTGCTAAGTGGGTGAAAGCATTTTTAATGGTCCCTGCCTAGTTAGCTGCATGTGTTTACATATTAAACTCCAAATGTTATAGGTGAAACGTTAATGTGATGTTAAAACATTTCTAAAACGTTGTACAATCTACTACCAATACCATGGCTACCACATACACACACACACACACACACACACACACACACACACACTATATATATATATATATATATATATATACATGTGTGTGTGTGTATATATATATATATATATGTGTGTGTGTGTGTGTGTGTGCGTGTGTGTGTGTGTGCGTGTGTGTGTGTAAATATGTATATAAATATATAGCTATATATATATATAGATAGATAGATAAATGTATATATTTGTAAACATATGTGTAAGTGTGTGCAAATATACGCACACATGCATTCATACGTATACCATACGCATACATATATATGTGTTTATGCACGTTATAGATTTAGACAGATGTACGGGTGTGCCTGTGCCTTGCGTTGCATAGTCAGGCTTTATATCATATTTCTTCGAAATGCCTCGCGTAAATAAAATATAAAAAACCTTTTAATTACAGACACATGCGCCGACAACTAAAATGAATGAAGCTACCTTCCTACTTGATATCTGAAGCTCTGTTCCTACCCAGCTATCTACCCACCTATACACATACATGCATATATTCATATTCATTTACGTATGTTTTTTAACATATATACATGCATGCTTATACATACATACATACATACATACATACATATATATGTATATAAATTATACAAGAATAAGGGCAGGGAATCGTCAATTAGTAATAGAATTAATAATTAACAATTTTGCCAAGTAGTTCAGTATGAAAAAAACCGATATATATGTATATATATATATACACATATATATACACACACATGTAAACATGCATTCAAACATATCGACAAACTTATGTATTACACATATATGAACACACACACACACACATGCATGCACTTAAATAAAAAGGCCGCACCCTAGTGACTGACACCTCTATCCAGGATCAGAAAATACTTCATGCCCTCTAAACTTTCGATACTCTGAGCTTTAGCTTTGATGTAGACCGGAATGTTACTCTCTCATCGGGGTCAGTGCTGCTGAGTCAGCACCTCTGCTGAACACACAGACATTTTAGTCTGCATTCACAAAATAGCCGTTCGAATGATTAACATAAAATCACTCACACAGCTTCACCAATCGCTGACGCGCATGCGCCTTGTCTCTGTTTATTTTACTACTACTATAATGGCCTCTACACTTCAATGGTGGCTGGGCTATTCCACAATGGAAACGGTAGGCCTGAAATAGAAAACAAAGACAGAACAAAATCATTCATTTATCGGTCTGCTGCGGAGTTGATGCGAAACCTTGGCTTTTGTAACTGTAATTTCGTCGACACAGTTAAAATATTCCAGCTGACTGGATACAAGTGAATTTACTTGGGGAAACTATTTCATGTTTTATCAATAGTTATTAGTTCCTGGAATTTGTTTGTATGTATGTATGTATGTATTGTATGTATATATGTATGTATGTATGTATCTATCTATCCATCTACATACACGCACATACATATATATATTTATATATGTATGTTGATATTAATTGTAGTATCATAATTCACCATAGTTGTTAGAGTATAATAGAAGTTTTGTAATATGAATTCGCTGAAGTTTATGTAATAGCAATTTTCTTTCTCTTCATTTCTCGACAGTTTTTCATTCAATTTTATGTGATATCGTTTCGCTTCTATACTTCCTTTTTAAACATGTTATAAATTTAATTAAAACACTTTCAAACTTATGTGTGATATATAAATTTTCTTTTATTTTTCATATTTTTTCTTCACTGCACTGTATTTTTCGACAGGGAAAAATTAGTTTATCTATCAATTTACTAAATTTTGACACGTGTAAAATTTTTTCGGTATCTTCTTTATTGTATTTTGTTTCATTTTTTTTTAATAAAGTTTTTATTTTCGTACCAATTTAATCTGATATGAAGTTGTTTACAGTCTCTCTATTTCTTTCATAGCGTTATTTGTTTGAACTTGTATTACAATTTTAGTTATATATACAAGTTTTGTCTATTAACTCTTTAAAATGTTGTTTGCAAAGAAATCTAGAGTCATTTTTTGTCTCCTCGACAACTCGACGCCAAAATTGATAAGTATGAATTCTTGGAACTCAAATGCTGTTAGACAGCAACAATAAGGGCCCAGATAGGAAATAGGTGTGGGAGAGCAACAATATAAAGGGGCTCAGAAATACAAATTAAGAGTAGACCCTGCCCCGCCTCCAGCGAATGCTTCTTTTTAATTCAAGAAATAACCAGTGTTTCCTGCCTGGTTTCGCGTCATATTAAGAAAATCAAAGTCTTTAAAGTTATTATGAACATTGACATGAAAGAACTTTTACCCCCTGCCAAGGCCTCCGATGACCATTGGGTGTGACCTCTGTGGCCAATTGTTCCAAGCAAAAGTCGGTCTTGTCATCCACCAGAGGCATCAATAAAAGTAAGGAACTAACGGAGGAAACGAAGAGGTGGAACCGAGGGAGGTGACGAACATTGAGGCATGGTTTAAATTAGAGAGAAAGGATCAGTACTTGCTCAGGAAATTTGGAAAGGGTTCTGAAGCAGTTGGGAGAAAGTAATCACAGCCCATGGGTTACTTTTTCGACTAGCAATCTTACCTGAATACTCATATTACAGCGACATCTGCTAAAACAAATGAGGATCCGGAATGGCGCGGCGGGAGGAACGTTAAACAGTGTAACAGGTTAAGTTTGCCACCCAGAAAATTTCGCCACGGTTAGCTCCACCTGTGTCATGAACACACCGTATAAAGGAAAGAAGTATTCTCTGATGACGAAAAATAACAGCGATCAACCTGTTGATGTTTGAATCTACCAGAAGACATTCAAAATGAATAAATACGTTATTGTTTGTATTCCTATATTGTTCTGTATGCTTCTCATGAATTATTGCTGAGAATCATTACAATCAAATATATTATTCTGTCTGAAATATATTCTCAGATATTTCACAAATATTTCTACATCAAGAAACGCAGCTTTGAAGGGTGGCCAGCTTCTAAGAATGAAGTAAAGACTAAAATATTTTATAAAGACGGATGTAATTTTAAAACGTTATTTGTGAATACAGAAATATCGGTTATTTTTCTGTTAGAATAGAATAAAATAATATTTTCTATTCCGAAACACAAGTAAATACCATGAGAATTAGTAATATTCTTTCCTTTTTTTTACCTTATACGACTTTCAATCAGACACACACACACACACACACACGCTCACGCACATACACACACAGACATACACGCACACTCTCTTTTTTCTCTCTTTCTTATGCATACACTGCAAACATACAGAAATTGAAATTAAACAAACAGCAGACGATTCACGTACAAAACACACACACAACCACACATCAAGAAAACAAAAAAAGCCACAACCATAGTTCTAAAACAACTACGAATACACACTTTTGAACAGCTCACACATACACACACAAATCTTCAATAAGTACACACGTTCATACTTGAATAGTTCTCAAACACACACATATATATATATATACCTTCTCGCGCGCTACTCATAATCTTCCAACTGCTACAAACACTTGAACGAAACTCCCTCCATATAAAACTACCGTACGCTACACTCTATTTATCTCCCTTGCTGCTCTGACATGCATGAAACCTTTTTTTCCCCGCTCACTTCCGATCATTTTCATAAATGGCGCTAGTGCGATATACATGCGCGGACATTTAATTAGTTTCAGCTTGTTTTTTTTCTAATCTTTTTTTACATATCTTCCTGTTTCATCTTTCTGAAAAAGAGATTTCCTCCGAAGCGTTAAAAGAGACTTTTGTTTCTCAGCATGAATCTGCTGATCACGATTTTCGTATATTTTATCCTGTTTTCTGTTCTTATATTATGGGTATTATTACATTCTGTGAAACAAATAAAAGATAAATGATAAAACCACTAGAGCTACCAAGAAACGAGACTTTATTCCGATAGCATAGAATTCTGGAGATCTGCAAGTAATGAATTTTACGAGGCGTTATAAGTTGCTTCTTGTTTGTTGAAGATGTTTTGCGTAAAGTTACCGAGATGATTGAGAAAGTGATAATCTGTTGGAGAGAGATCCGGAGAGAAAATTAGATGAGATAAAGTTTAGTATAAAGTGATAGCATGTTGTCAACTTAATGCGATAGTCCCGTAAAAGGGAAGAATGCTACTGTTATTTAGCCCTAGGAAATAGTGTTTCCTAGGGCTAAATAATAGTAGCATTCTTCTCTTTTATGGGACTGTCATATTAAGTTGATAACATACCATCACTTTATTGTGCTGCCACTGCATAAATCTCTGTGAGAGATTTAGAAATATATTATTTCTCTTTCCAAAGTTTAGTATGTCTTGTTTAATCTCGTAGAGTGTTTTATGAGACATGCAATCGAGTGTTACGATGGAGAAGAATTGGTCGTTCTATATTGAACAATGTTGGAGATAAATGTTGCAGTTCTTGGTACATTTTGTTTATTCCATGTAAATACTTTTCTGTTGGAACAGTTTCAGTAGGATTCGTGAAATATTTGGATTATTGTACTTGTTGACCACCAAATATTGATTTCTCTTGGAGCAGCTTCAGTTTAGGAAAGTGCTTCGGTTCTTCACTTCGGTCGATTCTCAGCGTAGAATCTCATCATACAGAATTCACTTTTCATTACGTTTCAAAATGTGACCAAGAATTGGATCTTGTTTATTGCGCGAAAGAAACAGAGCAAACTTCGTAACGGAAAATTATTGTTTTATTAAGCTCTGGTAGCAACCATTTGTTGAGCGTTTTGAAGTGCCAGGGGGGTGTAAATGTCAACGGCCCACAAAGAAAAAAAAAGAAAAAAAAAACTATTGACTATCCTATCGTTTAATTCTTTTATAGTCTTCAGTTGTTTTCCATGGATTAGATTGGCACCAAGAATGAATTTTAGTTTGTTAATCAATGTTTAATTTGTCAACTGATGAAAGTCTGTCTCGACTTTCCTCATCTTCAAAGCTCTAGTTTCCATCCATCCATCCATTTTTTTCCGCTCATATCTGGATTATTGGAGATGACTCCTCAGGCATTTCCTTCATAGGGTCCTATCAAAAGCCATCGTCATTACACCTTCCTGGGGAGTTCCCAAGTATGACCAACTGAATCTATGGATATTATTCAGCAATTTCGTTCTTGGTCTCCTGTCGGTTGGTTTCAACATTTCTTGCGGTGATTATTTCCTGCGACATTCTAATCACGCGTCCATAGCACCAGATCTGTGACCTCTCAATGCAGAGAAGTAGCAGTTCGACTTGGAGCTATGCATCTTGTCCAATAATATTATTCCAGAGGAACTTTATTTCTACCGTTTGCATTTTGACCCCAGCATTCATGACCATAAAAGAGGATAGACACGAAAACTGAACTGAAAGTAGCTTTCGAATCCCTTACAAAATTTTCGGAACAAATAATGAGCGACACCATTCGTTGGCGGTCATTTGGTCAAATACTTGATTGATATTGCGACCAGTTTACGTTGCTTTGTTTTCCATTTTGAACTTAGTCAAACCGCCAGGATTTTATTTTTTGTTCTATCTGTCATTCGACGGCCTAAAATCAAAAGACAAATAACAAGAATAGACATTAAAAGTAAAGCCATTTGCATAATTTTATTTTTTGCGTTCACATCGTCAAATAAAAGTTTATTTCAAAATAAGCATCAATATTTAGATTAACAAAACTCCATTATTTTTGCA
>NC_142928.1:8452210-8462210 GCF_046866305.1 Octopus bimaculoides | reverse complement strand
TCTTTCCTGACAGTTGAATAGGAAACGATACCTCACCCACCATATTCGCCGAACATTGCCCCATCTGATTATCATCTATTCCACAGTTTTGAGAATCATTTGGACGGAAAAAATATGAATTCTGTAGACGAGATCAGAGCAGTACTGGAGGAGCATTTTTCATCATGGACAAATAAACTTTGGAAGAGGTACCTTACAAGTCTACCAGATAGACGGAAAAGCATTGTAGAAAATGAAGGAGAGTATATTTTAGATTAAAGAAGTACTTTGATTATCTTAATTTTGAAACATAAAACAAGTGTAGGAAAAACAACATTATTTATGGGATGACCCAATACGTGAGAAAAATCAAGTGTTGTTCTTGATATTCGTTGACCTTACTAAGGCCCGCGACACTATGGAAACCAGCAAGCACTATGGAAAATTCTGAAAAATCTTAGTATACCTGACAAGATGTTGAATGTTATCTCCTTTCATGAGGGAATGAAGGCAGCTGTCGTGTCCAGTGGGGAATCTTCGGCTTCCTTCGACGTTACAAACGGCGGAAGGCAGGGTCGTGTTATAACGCCTGTTTCGTTTCACTGCCGTGTAGCAAAGCAGATCGCACATATGCATCACACTGTCTACTTTTCATTCTGAGCGAAAGACCCTTAGTTGCCAGCAGAGGTAGGAGTTCCATGAACTTTGCCTAGGCTGTTCTTATTCTAGCCGCTACGCTCTGAGCAACCACCCTCACTACAGACTTGGTCACCTAGGTAGCGGAAGCTATTAACTACTTCCAGTTTTTCCCCCTGGCATGTGATGGAATCTGTTTTCTGTACATCTTCAGTGCTTTTTGCCCCTGTGCATCTACCATACACAAAAAGTGTATTCCCGGTTAACCTTCCTCTGATATTGCTGCACCTTTTATGTGTCCAAAGCTTACACTGGGTGCATCTTAGGGAGTTTCTAGCCACGCCTTTTCTACAGATCGATCAGGGCCATCTACCTGAAAGGGGTTTGTGATTAGTCAGCCTTCCTACTTACTAAGACTTTGGTTTTTGCTAGGTTAACTCTAAGGCCCTTCGATTCTAGACCTTGCTTCCATACCTGAAACTTCGTCTCTAGTTCTGGCGGGGACATCAGCATAGAGGAGCTCCCAGGGGCAGCCTGTCTTGAATTCCTGTGTTATTGCTTGGAGGACTATAATGAATAAGAGCGGGCTGAGGACTGATCCTTAGTGAACACTACTTCTACTCGGAATTCTTCGCTGTACTCTATGCCAACCTTCACCTTACTGACAACATCCTTGTACATGGCTTGTACTGCTCTTACTAACCACTCGTCTGTCTCCATTTTCCGCATTGACCACAAGATAAGGGGTCTGGTGATCCTGTCAAAGGCTTTCTCCAAGTCAACAAAAGCCAAATATATTTGTATATGTATATACATACATATACATGCATTAGGCGTAGGCGTAACTGTGTGATAAGAACTTTGTTGCCCAACCATACGTTCCGAGTTCAATCCCACAGCGTGACACCTTGGGCAAGTGTATTCTATTATAGCCTCAGGCCGACCAAAGCCTTATCAGTGGATTTGGTATCAGGAGGCTGAAGGAGGCTTGTTGTATATACATTTATGTGTGTGTGTGTGTGTGTGTGTATGTGTGTGTATGTGTGTGTGTGTGTGTGTGTGTGTGTGTTTGTGTGCGATTTTGTATTTATGTTTGTCTGCCATCACTGCTCGACAACCGGTCTTGGTTTGTTTTCGTCCACGTAACTTAGTATTTCGGCAAAAAATGATCGGTGAAATAAGCACCAAAATAAAAAATAAATATAAGTACTGGGGTTGATTCATTGGACTAAAAACTCTTCAAAGCGTGCTCCAGCATGGCCGCACTCTAATGACTGAAAAAAGTAAGTAAAAGATCTTTCCATATACGGGTTTTTAACAGTCTACGACACCACCACCCTACGACGCCACCAAACTACTTCACGCCGCCATCATCCTACTAATAAACGCAAATGATCTCTGACTATACAAAGCAATTGAAGCATCTGTTGCAAATTGGAACTCTTCTATAGGAAGGCGGAAAAGGTAGAAAATGCTAATTACCGTTCTATATTGATTTCCGTTTATTTCTATTGGTTAATCAATTATTCCTTTGTCAGCGTTGTTCAGGAATTCCAGTTTGCTAGCGAGTCGACTTTCATGTATTTTACAAAGGTATTAAGTGATTGGGTTTGTAGTTGGAGGAGAGAGTTGAAGAAGAGAGAGAGAGAGACAGCAGGAGAGACGAAGAGGGAGAAGGTCAAGTGATTCGTTTAATTCTGCTAATAATATCTCTGCCTTTTTCTATTTACCATTCCACTGGTTGTGATTTCTTTGTTTTGCTCTTACCTCTCGCCACAGCCATTTCCGTCATATTCTTTGGATTTCAACGACCCGGATTCAATCAGTAATTTATATAAAAACGCTTAGAAAGCGGTTAATATTGTATTATAGATGTTGAGGACGCTGAAGGTAGTGGAGCGGAACAAATAGAGATAGCGGCCAATAAAAACTTCCCGTATTTTACACGGCATTTACAGTGGCGCTAGTGTAGTTAAGCAAGTGATGATGCTGTCTCCATGTAGTTAATGTTTAATTGTCTTTTTTCTTTCTCCGTTTCCATCAGCATTTACATCCATACATGGCGTGTGAAATGTGGGAGGCTTTTTGCCGCATTCTCTATTCAGAGTGAAGGACGAAATGATTCGCGGCGTTTAGCCATGGTCTGTTGATTTGTGAGTTCAAATCCCTGCAAGATCCACTCCGTCTCTGATCCGTCTACCATTTATCTTTTATCCTTTATTTGTTTCAGTCATTACACTGCGGCCATACTGGGGCACTGCCTTGGGGAATTTTTAGTCGAATGAATCGACCTCGGTACTTATTTTTTAAAACCGCGTACTTATGCTATCGGACTCATTTGCCGAATTGCTAAGTTATGGGGATGTAAAAACACCAACACCGGTTTTCAAGCGGTTATGGGGACAAATACAGACACAAAGAAACACACATACGCGCGCGCGCGCACACACACACACACATATGTCAGGCTTCTTTCAGTTTCCGCCTATCAAATCCACTCACAAGGTCCGAAGCCCGAGGCTATATTGGAAGACACTTGCCCAAGGTGCCACGCAGAGGGATTGAAATCGGAACCATAAAGTTGTGAAGCAAACTTCTTATCACACAGCCACGCTTGCGCTTCATCGATGAAACAGAGCACCAGAGTAATATGGAGATCAATGTAATTGACTATACCTCACCTACCCCCACTCCTCAAATCATTTGTGGCCTCGTCTCTATGTTAGAAGTCAATGTTGTATTACAAATGAGCGTTCGTAGACAGAGATATCTGTAACTCTTGTATTTAGTTTTGTCGCTTTACCTCGTGAGTTCCAAACTCACTGATGTTGACTTTGTCTTTTATTCCTTCAGGGTCAACAAAATAATCACCTCTACAATGTCCGACCTCACCTATGTGTCATAGTAGCTCTTAGGAATGATAACGCGCGAAATGATTTGCCGTATTGAGTTTCGTATTTCGGAGTTTCGAGTTCGAATCTTGTCTGGATTAATTTATATTTGATACTTGCAACTCTATCATAGAGATTAATTATTGATTTCGATCACCGAGCCATCCTACTGTGTGTGTGTGTGTGTGTGTGTTCCATATGTGTTATGAAGCAATGGATCTGTCCCCGGAAAATTTCCTCTCCGAGATGCAGTCTTAGAGAAGGGGTTTGTTTTGAAAAGTAGCCACCACCGATGCATGCAAGTGACATCTCTTGATGCTATTGATAACTGTGCAAAGAAACCATTCCTCGAAGACGTTGTCATCATAATTCAAAGATCCGGAACATATCGCACCAAGAATATTCCGACCCTCGAATAATTCCATCAATCCCTCGCCCTGAGCAGGTAGTTCTGATCTCAATGGGTTTCGAATTTAGAGTTCAGAGAACTAGAATGTAGAATTCAAAGCGTTTTATCCGACCCCCTCAGCATCTCCCCCCCCCCCACCGTCTCAGTGACAGAAAGTCATGCAATTTGGGAGGGGAAGATATTGATCGATACTTATGTATCGAGTCTGCTGAAGTATGGCATGGATGAAATTTATTGACCCCGGAAGCAGAAAGTTTAAAGTTGACACCAGGCTGAACTTAAAGGTAATTTGTTCTTCATTCTACCGATTCTCTTAGGATGAAGGTCATCTGATTGATTTGTCTTCCATTCAAAACATGGAGACGAATACTTGGTTGGTGCTTAACGACTTCCAGAGTATTGCCATTGCCCAATATAGTTTCTAAGAGATATTAAAGGAATTACAAAGAGGAACTATATTAGTCCATCTCAATTTCTGAAAGATCTTCAGAATTTAGTAATAAAATTCACGAAAAATAAAAAGAATAATAAAGAAAAAATGAAACTTTTCTTCAAAATATTTGTATTCCGTAATCTGTGTCGAAATATTACCCCGAGTAGTTGTTGTTCAGTCCAAATTGAGCAGATTCAAAGGCGACGCTTTACTGAAACTCAGAGTAATTATAACTGGCACTCCGTCGGTGGTTACGACGATCAGTGTTCGTGATGATCCGATCAACGAAAAAGCTTGCTCGTAAAATCAACGTGCAAGTGGCTGAGTACTCCACAGGCATGCGTACCCTTAATGCAGTTCTTAGGGAGATACAGCGTGACATAGAATGCGACACGGCTCGCCTTCTCAAATACAGATACTTCTCATTTTTGCCAGCCGAGTGGACTGGAGCAACGTGAAATAAAGTGTCTTGCCTAAGGACTCAACGCTTCACCGGGAATCGAACTCACGTCCATATAATCCTGAGCCGAATACGCAAACCACTAAGCCACGCGCCATCACAGAGTAATTATAGCTCCATATTATAAAGGGGAGATAACTGAAGTTAGATCATTGGTGTTCATGATTGAATCAATAATGCTTATTTGCTGTTAGTTGTGAGTTCAGTTCTCATCGAACTCGGTTTCATATTTTCACTTTCCAAAATCAATATAATAGATATCAGTAATACTATGGGGGATAAATTGCTATCATCTATACTGTTCCTCTTTATAAGAAAACTGATGCTGACATTCTTGAAATAGCAACCAAATTTCCTTCAAATCACAACCTACCAATTAAAAGAATGAAGGACATATTGAAGTATGTAGTCCATGATAGACCTTGAGAGGATAAAAAGAAAAGTCGACCGCAGAGGAATTTGTATCCCAGGTCTCAATGAGTGGAAAGAAATGCCGATAAGCATTTTCCCAACGTGTTAACGTTTCTGCTAGGTCGCCACCGTGACTACGTCTAAAAAGAAAACGTGACGGTCACGGTTGGAACGTGTTTAAACAGGGGTCTGTCACATCAATTCTCTCATTTTCCTGGGATAAACAAAAGCAGCAACAACAGCAGCAACAACAACAACAACAACAACAACAACAACAACAACAACAACAACAGAAACTCCATTAACAAAATGGCGGTTTGTATGTTAAATAAGAAATCAAGTTATTGCTGATTTCGCCATAACAAACCGGAAGTCATTAATCAATTGAAACATATTTCAAAGTAATCAAACAATCGATCAAATAATTAACTAAACAATTGGAAATTTATTATCACTCCTTCTTTCTTTCTTTCTTTCTTTCTTTCTTTCTTTCTTTCTTTCTTTCTTTCTTTCTCTGTCTTTTCGTCGTTTCCTTCCTTCCTTTCTTCGTTATTTCATTCTTTTCTTCCGTCTACTAAAGTGAAATGATTTATCTTGTGATAATATTTACAAGATGTCAGCAATTGGACCAGCTTTTCTTAATAGCAACTGGTTATTGAACGTCGTTCGGTCTGTGTAGCTGAATGCGTTTGATGTATGTTATTGTGTGTATATATATGTGTGTGTGTGTGTGTTTGTGTGTGTGTCTGTGCATCATCATATGAATATAACTGTGCATTTTAGTAAGCATATGTATGCATGTATTTGTGTAAATATTTTTATAGTTTTGTCATATACACACACACACACACACTCACACATACACACACACACACACACACACATATTTACATATGCATACATATATGTATACATATGTTTGTATACGTATATATGTGTGCATCTTTATATAATTATGTTAGTGCACTTTAGCGTGCATGTGTATGTATACATGTGTTTGTTTACATAGATGAGTTTGTGTAAATATCTTTGTGTGTATGTACACATATATATACGTATAGATGTACACACATACATATATGTATGCGTGTATGTGTGTGTGTGTGTGTATTTACATAACTCTAGCGGTAACTGAGTAAATTTACCAATGTCCATATCAACCTTTGTAGTGAAATTCTTAAAGCATTCTCATCAGACATTAACAAAGAATGTTTGCGTTAAATATTTATTTTGATATCATCAATAACTCAGTTTTTTACGTAGAAATAATTTTACTTGTCTAACAGTGACACCTGGAACATATTAGATCAATAGTGACTAATAATATCGATTTCTAAAATTGGCACAAAGCTACAACTTTTCTAGGATGTAAAAGTCGATGAAATCCACCAGAATATTTCACTGGTACTTTATTTCTTTGGCCCAGAGTATATTGAAGATAAAAATGATCTGGACAGGATTTGAACACAGAACGTAAATGGCTGTTTCTAAACAGTATCACGCATTTTGTCTGGAACTTTAACGATCCGGCCAAACCATTGTTCCGATGACCAATAATGCTGCGACATCAGTGACAGAAAAGCCACGGTAAATTTATATATCGTTAGCAGTGAAATTTGGCTGGTATGCGGTGAGCGGGGAACTGACCCCGAAGATATGCAGCATGTCACAATCACATGATCTGGTAGTTCCAGCGCCAATAGAAGACAATTCTCGACTGTCAACGATATCCATATCAGAGGTCCTCTCGGAGTAAATATGGCAGTATTCGGTGTTCTAACATGACAGTCACGTTAAGTTGGCGATAAAGATTGGCTCACACACACACACACACACACACACACACACACACACACACACACACATACACACACACACACATACACACACACACACACACACATATATATATATATATATATATATATATATATATATATATATGGGACTGAACTCAGAACCATGTGGTTGAGAAGTAACCTTACCACACAGCCACGTTTCCGTCTTTTATTTTTTTTCTGAAATTAATAAAATAAATATTTATGCAGAAATGTTTGTTGCTTCGATTGAATACATCGTCTGCAGAACTGTGTAGCGTTGAGTCAACATCACGGGTGGGGTTAGTAGAATCATCACAGTTGTCTCACTTCATCATCCTCTCTTCAAAGCCTGTCGGAATCACCGAAGCCTTTTCTCGCTCTAGGGTTGATAAAATAAATACCCGTCACTGGCATCATAAGAAGTTATAAAATTCTGAGATAACGCGAAATAAATCTTTTCTCTTTGAACATTGAATCTTGAGACTTGTCAATAAAATACTTTCTTCTATAGGTTCTAAGCCTGGAACTTTTGAAACGTAACTAGTCAGTTACATCGACCCTAGTGTAAACACTTGGCACTTATTTTATCGACCACCGAAACAATGAAATACGGCAGAAATTGAACACAGAATGTAAAATTGGTAGAAATGTCGCTAAGCATTTTGTTCGGCATGTGAACGTTTCTGCCAGCTCACTTTGGTGATAAAAACCCTTTTGGATAGAAAAAGTTAAAGGTTATCCTGCGACTTTTATCTTAAACGGGTTTTCAACCCCTTATTGACATGATATCATTTACAGCTTTATGTGATGTGCCCCGTGATCCAAGGTTAAAAAAAACAAACAAAAAAAAGATAAAAGTATTAAATGCTAGAGGAGAATATGTCTATATAATCGATTCTAGCGCCCTTCTCCCGCTATCAGAATACCTTTATGTTAGGGGTCAATCTAATATATCAATGAAGATAGGGGTCACTGTGAAACACCATGTGTTTGTCTTGATTTATTTTGGTATTGTTTCACTGTAAACTCTTCTTAGTTGAAATTACATCACGACCCAGTTGGTTAGCTAGACTAATTATCATTCAGGTAATTAAAGTCCATGACCTGCGCTTACCTTGACCCAGACGAAAATAAATTCCTCATTTTCTCACCTTTTGAAATTTATCAAATTTCAAAAGTAGTTGTTTTTGTAATCATGGATGTCCTAACCTGGGCTTATTGCTGTGGTTCTTTGTCCCCTCCGAAGATGCCATCTCCACTCAGAACGGCCACCGTTTTTAGCAATTTTCTCCCCTATATACACAGACATGGTGGTATGGTTAAGAAGCTTGCATTGCAACAGCTTGGTTTCAAGTTCAGCCCCACTCTACGGCACTTTGGGCAAATATCTTCTATTATTATAGCTCCAGTCCACCAATGCTTTGGCGGGGAATTTCGCTGACGGAAACTATGTGGAAGACCGTCTCATATATATATATATATATATATATATATATATATATATATATATATATATATATATATGTATATATTTATATATATAACCAGTCATAATTATGTATATATAATGTGTGTGTGCGCGCGCACGCGTGTGTTTTTGTGTTTGTCCTCCACCTACTGCTTGAAACCAGTTTCGTTTCTTTTACTTCTTCGTAACTTAGCGGCTCGGCAAAAGGAATGGAAGGAATAAGTACCAGACTTAGAAAATAAATGTGGTGCCGGGGTTGAAAGTAGTAAAAGATAAAAGACACAATACCATTGGGACCAGCTTAATTCTGTCCTAAAATCTCAATCCATTCTCTATGATAGATCTGTGGTACCTTGCGTGTTTTAGGAAATCGCTATCTGTGAATAGCAACTGGCATGAATTGATTCCAGCTCATAACGAAGCAAATCTTTATTTCTGCTTGGAGTCAGTTTCATTCACTTCCGCCTCTTCTGCCCCTCTTCTGTCTTTTACATTTATCAGAAAGGCATGGACATCACGCATTTATCTTATCATAGAAATTATGAAGACTTTAACAAGAAATCAATATTTCAAATCGTGTTTGACAGTCGCTCTTTCACAATAGTAATTTGTGAAGAAGAAAATTCCATCACTAATATATTCCGGTCAGTTGTTAGACTAATTTCCACTAATCGTTGGACTTTCGCTTCTTAACATTCATTATCTCTGGCCCAAGGCTTATCGTCTGCTCTTCCATTACTTAACCGCTAAAGACGCTGCTTTTGATGATTTCATTTGTATCAATTCTACTAAATACTTCATTACAGCCCACACCACAACCAAGCTGGCTATCGGTCATAATAATCAGTCGTCTATCAACATTAAGAGCTGAGGCTCAACAAACTATTCATAAAATATTTAATCAAAGTCATGTAGATACAGCGACTAAATTAAGATACTATCGCTTCATATATCCTACCGCAGAGAAATAAGTTGACATCACTCTGTCATTGATAGAAAGTAGAGTTAAGTATAACGTCACAGGTTTCAACGTTCGTCTCGCTCCGATATATATATTGTTCTTAACACATATCTATGAAGAGATTTTCTTTCATCAAAAAAGAAACAAAAGCAAACTAAAAAACAGCATCGTACCTTTCAGTGTTGTACACACGTTAAGAATGATACACTAATGACGTTTAAAATCTAATGCTGTTTGAATTGCTTGCGCCAAGTATTTATAACTCGGTAATTTTTAACAGTACCAGTGAATGCCTTGTTCGTTGTAGCCTATCTATCCTGTCTGTCTGCGTGTCTGTCTGTCTAATCAAGAAGCTATCTATCTAATCGGAAGGCTGTCTAGTCAAGAATCTTGTCTTGAATCTAATTCTTTTCCTTTACCTAGCTCAGTAATGGCGGATATATTAGGGAATGGAGTAGTTAAAATCCAGGCTACATATGTTTCATAGCTAGTGGAACCTCAAAAGCAGTAAATTATCCAAGCGAGGGGTAGA
>NC_142928.1:8437210-8447210 GCF_046866305.1 Octopus bimaculoides | reverse complement strand
AGTGAGAGCGTAAACGAGAAATACGGAGAAATTTAAACATAATAGATACAATATAAGCACAGATACTCGCTCTTGTGACACACAATGAGTAAAAGAACATTACACTTTCAGTGAGATACAAAGAACCACAGAAACAAAGAAAGGAAGAAGAGTAGAAGAAAATAAATGGCAGAGTAATAAATATTTTTCTTTTGAAAATAGAAATTTCATTTTATCATTTTGTATAAACACCAAAAAATTTAAATTTGATTAAAGTTAGTTGATAATTATTACATGTGTACCAGATTTTCAAATATTACCCATGGTGGCAAAAACATAATTGCACATCATAAGACGGGTAACAGACTAATATATAAATAAGAAGAGAAAATTTTGTATATTTGTTCATTTAAACAGTTGGGAGTGAAATATAGAGAAGACTGTATCAATGACAGATTATCTGTACACACAAGTGTAAATCAATGTAAATCAATAATCCTATATTTAGTCACACAACGGAACAGACGAAGCAATGTTGGCATATTTACATTAATCTATGCAAAAATCATCAATAAATTGTTAATCTTAGCTAAAACTGTGAGCTTTTATGTGATTGTCAAATCTCCGATTCTTATCAATATCTTTTTGTGACTGTCAAATATTAGAAGTGTTTATAAATATTTAGAAAAGTCTTAAAATATTGCCAAAATAATACTTTTCAAAATTTTTCACATGATACAATAAGATTTGAAAGCTGTCTGGAGTTCATTCATGTACTAAGATTAAAATAGAAATAATTTTAGCGTTTATTCTTTTTATGTATTTTATTAATTCGAAGAATTGCGGCCATGTGACCACATCCTCTTCAAGGGCATCATAATTTTATTAGTCTGACCTCAGTATTTGGCATCGTCTTCGGAAGCAGGAAAAGAAAAGTAGACTAACGTAGGATCTAAACTCACATTGTAAAGGGACGTAATCACTTGCCCAAATCAAAAGGACATAATAATTGTCTGTGCCTCCGCCAAACACACGAAATTCAATTAACTGCAACTTAATATTTTAATTCTTTTATGCTTTACAGATTCAGGGGTGAAAACTGTAAAGTAAGAGGTGAGCTCTCTGTAAATCAAGCTCACTATCTGAAATGTTTAATTTAATTCTTTCCTCCCTCTCTCTCTCTGTCTGTCTGTCTGTCTTCCTTTCTCTCTCTCTCTCTCTCTCTCTCTCTCTCTCGCTATATATATATATATATATATATATATATATATATATATGTGTGTGTATAATGTGTGTTCCCACTGCTATTCTCCCTGTCATTGCGTCATCGATTCTCTGTAAAGTTTTACTTATCGATCCAGGTTTTAAGAATGAGTTATTCTGGTGTCTACAGCGTAATAACACCTCACATCGTGTCATAGACTTGTATTTTTGCTTCATAAAATATGTTATGTTGTTTTGCAATACACAGGGGCATATCCAGAACCATTTAGGTGACGGGTGGCACTAGGATATGTAAGACACTCGAGAAAGTAGTCCCAATTTTGAGAAATTAGGTTTCTCAAAACTAGAAAGGAGAAAGCTGATTCGAAGACTACAGATATAAGTCATCACTGGAACTGTAAAGATTTATAAAACTTTCTAGTAGTTTATCATTTAAATATATATGAGCATGTCTAGACATGCAACTATATGCATAAGAATATATACATAAAGCAAAACATACAAATCTGCACATGCGCTGACTCCAAATACTGCACATATACACACATACATGTAAAAAAAACCCTATTGATGTTGGTGAAATTTCAATGAACGAACCTTGAACCTAAGTTAGGAACCGACTCTCTTTATTGGCAAGATATCTTGAGATATAACTGAATAATGAGTTACGTATAAATATATATATATATATATATATATATATATATATATATATAACATATATATATACTTAAACACACACACACACACACACACACACACACACACACACACATACACACACACACACACACACACACATATATATATATATATATATATATATATATATATATATATATATATATAGAGAGAGAGAGAGAGAGAGAGAGAGAGAGAGAGAGAGAGAGAGAGGAAGAGAGAGAAAGCAGGACTTGATCCAGAAAATGTTTATGCAATTAAGCCGAATACAATGGACAAGTAGAAACAAAATTAACCACAGGAACTCGATAGCCAGAAGTAAAAGAAAAAAAATAGGCCTCTAAGGTGATGCTGAACTCGTAGAAATAGCAGTAAATCTCCCTCAAAGCATATTCAAGCTTATCATCTGTAAAATAATAGACATTTGATTCTACAATGCTCAATACTTTGTTTGAATGAATAGAAGAAAGTGTTTTTGACGATGTTAGACGATATAAAGGTTGGAACTGAGATTGAACAACAACAACAACAAATACGACAAAGACAACAACAGAAATTGCAGCTGCAACTAGAGTGACAACAGCAAGAACAAGAGCAAGAAAAACAACAGCGTCGACAACGACGGTAATAGTAATAACACCAGCAACAACAACAGCAGAAACAACAAAAGCAACAAGAACAACAACAATAACAATAATAATAACAGAAACGAAGTGCAATCTACACATGTTAGACTTCAATGTTTTACACAAAATGTCAATGCATTCTAATCTGATGAGCAGGAAATGTGTTTTTTTCTCATAAATTTATAATTGTTTTAAATTTTAAATCGTAATTTTATAACCCGTTTACAACCCAAGAGAAAACGTCTTGTTTTTGTGGTTGTTGTTATTGATGTAAGATGTCGCCTTGTGTGTGTGTGTATATATATATATATATATATATATATATATATATGTATATATATATATATATATATATATATATATATATACATATTTATTTATATATATATATATATATATATATATATATATATATATATATATATATATATATATGTATGTATATATATGTATATATATATATATATATATATATATATATATATATATATATATACACGTACATATATATCTGTGTTTGTGTGTGTATGTATGTATATATTCCTTTCTGCCTTTTTCTATCTGAATGTCTCACTGTGTGTGTGTGTGTGTGTGTGCGTGTGTGTGTGTGTGTGTGTGTGTGTGAGTGTGTAGATGTGTCTGTGCATGTGTCTATGTATTCTTCGCTACCTTTTTTTGTATCTGGATGCCTCACTCTATGTGTATGTGTGTGTGGCTGTGTCTGTACATGTGTGTATATGTTCCTAGCTGCGTTTTTCTATCTGAATGTTTCACTGTTCATGTGAGCGCGCGCGTGTGTGAGCGTGGCTGTGTGTGTGTGTGTGTGTGTGTGTGTGTGTGTGTGTGTGTGTGTGTGTGTGTGTGTGTAAGCATGTGTGGGCATGCGAGCGTGTGCATATATACCTGGCTACTTCTCAGTATCCGAATGTGTCACTGCAGCTATCTGTGTGTAGTTTATGTGTGTTCTCATGCGTGTGTTGTTTTGTTGAGATCAATGTTATTTACAAATCAATGTTGTTTACAACAGATTAGGTTCAACCCATCGTTTAACTGTTTAGCCTATGATATTTAACATTCCAAGACAATTGTATTGGACAGTTTTTTTCCCATTGTGTCATTACTAATGAATGAAACATGACAAAAATATTCCGAACAGAAATTGCCAAGTAAATATTGATTTAATGGATAAACGACTGAAATGTTTTTTTTTGCACAAATTTATTCGAAGATAATAAACTACAGTAGGCATTGAGTTAAAACCCCCATCGGGAATGCGCTAGAATCTATTTGTCTTATGGTTAAGGTCTGTAATGTTGAATATTACATACTTAGATACATCAAAGGCAAAGAAGATAACTGTGGACAACCTTTCGAAACCTCTAGCTTCTATATTCAGATTAAAGTTTTACATTTAGACCAATAATAATTGGTGCGCTTGAGTTTGTGAGTAAATGCCTTAAGTGACAATCTGGATAAGCTTGGATTTTCAGAAAAAGAAGTCAATCAACTAACTCGCATATTTCAAATACAATTTGTAAGGGGAACAGTAAAAATATGCAAGATATTTATCAAGTTTAAAATGTGACATTGATTTCGTTATTTACATCCCAAAGATGTATCTTTGTTAATCACTTGCTCCTTCTTCAGAGGAACGAAAATTAAATAATTAAAAATACAAGAGAACATGCATACATACATACATACATGCATACATACATACACACACACACATGCATACATACATACATACATACATACATGCATACATACATACACACACACACATGCATACATACATACATACATACATACATACACACATACATACATACATACATACATACATACATACGGTAAAGTAAGTAAATAAAGACCCCATTCGGTCATGAATGACTATGGGATTTTATCTAGAAAGTTACCCTCCGAGGCACAAGTCTGGGCAACGTTGTTTATGGAAGACCAACAGTCACCCATGCATACCAGCCTCCTCTCTCCTCATCACTGATGTTATCCAAGAGATATGGCAAAGGGGACGATACAGCTTGAGACCAGGGACGTTGTAACTCATTTCTACAGCTGAGTGAACTGCAGCAATGTGAAATAAAGTGTCTTGCTCAAGAACACAACACACAGAGCAGTCCGGGAATCGAAGTCACTACCTCGTGATTGTGAGCCCGACGATTCATACATAAGAATATATATGTGTATATATATATATATATATATATATATATATATTGATCCACTCTAAGCCATAGTAAGAAACACATGTTTAAAGTGATGTGCGTGGATTCGAACTCAGAATGCCATGTGTTACGAAAACAACTCCTGCCGTACTACTTCTATGAAAACATTACAGAGTAAAAACCGTCGATTGATTTATAATATCGCACTTTTTGAAATATAATTGTTTCCTTCTTTAATCTGTTCCCCATGTATTTTTGGACATTTTAGCTTTATGCTATTGTCACCTTTTAATTAAACTCAATTAAGTAGCCTTTTATAATTAGTTGATTAAGCGCATATCTGATCAAACGCTACAAACAGTTCCATTGATTTCTTTTCACCCTGAGCGATATATGCTGCAACTTGAGGACTTTCTGTTTCTCCTCGATCAATAAATTCTTGATCTTGTCCGAGAAAGTAGAACTGGTCTTTTGCTAGGAACCCCGTGACCTCGTGGCATCAATTATTGTTCACAGTTCTGGCACATAAAAGAGACCACCATAAACAGAACTCGTTAAACATTGATCGTCCTTTCCACCCAAATCATATTCTGGTACAATTAACGAAACTTATTGACAGCCATTCGGAAGTGGTTGGAGTAACAGGAACAGAAGGATAGTAAGAGGAAGAAGACGGAACAGAGAAGAAGGAATCAAACCGAGCCGATAAATTCTTCACTTCTAATACGTATATGAGTGAAGAGTTTAGCATTGTATTTACGTCAACCATTTGTATCAATAGGAATGTCTTTTCTTTCCACTCGGTCAAATATTAATTTCCTTTCGTCACGATTAAAATGGAAGTTTCAATTCTTGATCTTTCTCTCACCACTGGAAAATAAAGAATTTTGGAAGGACCATTATATAAGAGTCCTCCTAGACGTTCCCCCCACCAAGAACAGTAATTACTAAGTTCCATAGTTGCAAACAATTGTTAAATTGCAATTGAAGAGCTATTCATTCTTCAACAGGTTCTCTGCGGTGTTTCCGTTACATGCAGGAATCATTTAAGACAGTTTTCGTTAAGTTTACCGAAAAGACTTTGAACTACACACACACACACACACACACACACACACACACACACACACACACACACACACACACACCTACGTGAATACATGCATACATAAACTAATCTTTAGAATCTCGGGTAGATATTCTCAAAAGATTTAAGCAATGAGAACATTACAAACTAGCAACACACTCGATATTTATAATATTTTAATATTTAATGGTTATTTAAGGCGGCGAACTGGCAGAATCGTTAACACACCGGGCTATAAATCCGTAGCGGCATTTCGTACGTTCTGAGTTCAAATTCCGCCGAAGTCGAATATATATATATATATATATACATATATCGGTAAAAATATGTGACATTTATTCAGTAGCCATGATAAAACTCCGAGTTTCGGACGCCAGGGTGGGAGTCCACGCCAACATCTCTTCAGTTATCCGGCCAATTGAAAATTCCTGTGTTTTATCATGGCTACTGAATAAGTGTCACATATTTTTACAGATAAATTCCTCTATTTGCATAATATCGAGGTCTCTTTCTTTCTTTTGTTGTCCTTCCTGTCAAATATATATATATATATATATATATATATATATATATATATATATATGTATATATAAAAGACGGGTTTCCTTAATTTTCCGTCTACTAAATCCGGTCTTTTGCCTTTGGTCGGCCCGGGGCTATAGTAAAAGACACTTCCCGAAGTTGGCACGCAGCTAGACTGAACCTAGAACCATGTGGTTTGGGAAACAAACTTCTAACCACACAGCCATACATATGTCATCGTTTACATCATCGTTTACCTCTTTCACTCATTGGACAGCGGCCATGCTGGGGCACCGCCTTGAGTTTACTCGAACACATCGACCCCTGTATTTATTCTTAAAACCTGGTACTTATTCTGTGCCGAACCGCTAATTTACGGGGTGATGTAAACAAACCAACGTCAGTTGTCAAGCGATGGTGGGGCACAAACATACACACATTGGTACATACATGAACAAATACACTCAGTGGTATTCTTTCAGTTTCTTTCTAACAAATCCACTCAGTAGTCGGCTCCAGACTATAATAGAGGACACTTGCCCTCGGTGCCATGCAGTGGGACTGAACCCGGAACCATTTGATTGGGAAACAAACTTCTTACCACGCCTGCGCCCATGTATATAACATATAATTAACAGAGGCTTTAAATGTGAGCTCCCACAATATTCATGCTTAGATAGTACAGTATCCGGACAATTTTGTGTAGCCTAAAGTACGCTCTCCTACAATCGTTCAGGCCCCAAATAAGCATAGCTGGAATCTGAGATGAGCGAGAAAGAACGAGAAAAAACAACAGAAATGTGAGAAAAGGAAGGTTTGGAGGGAAGGGAAATAAGAGTTATATTCCTTTGGTCTATTAGAATGGGAATTAGTAATGGTTGATGGGGTTAACCCGATGGAAAAAGGCTAAAGTTTATACGACTCTCTGCTTAATCCGGAGAGAGCGGGGTTTTTTTTTTAGTTCGATAGCAGAAATTGTCGAGATGTTTGTAAATTTGTTAAAATTTACGATTTCGTTCAGTAGGTCAGTGGAGTTTTAAGATTTAGAAAAGGATATGCGTTCTTGCAGCTATACAATGATTGCACTGTGTTGACCCCAAAATGTATGGTGTAGATCACCTAACGATTCTCCACTTGATGATATGTAAGTATGCTTGGCCTCCACGTTCCAGATACGGGTATCTAGCTCAGTGGCTTTCTTCTCATAAACGACTCGAAAGAAGACCAGTGGTTAACCTATTTTTATAAAGTCAATTTCATATAGCCCAATATATTTTTTTTATTTTCAGTGTCATTAGTTTGCAATAACTGAGATGACCTTGGTTTCGTATACGACTGAGCTAACCATGCCTGCCTGGTGTGTCATGCTGAACCACCCTGTGGAGTTCTCAGCCATTTACACGTTAATGTCACGAGCAGGCTGTTCCGTTGATCGAATCAACTGGAACACCCATCGTCGTAAACGATGGAGAGCTAAGTCAGGCATGTCTGGTCGAGTGGGCCATTATTTGGGTTCCTAAAGTTACATTTTGAAGTAGGAACTTGGTGTGACTTACACGAAAATATGATTTCATGGGGAAGCAGCTGTAAGAAATGTTCACGGATTGTCTATTACAAATTTTCTTATACCTATGGCTATTCGGGAAATGCTTATCTCTGAAGGACAGAAATTTTCTAATTATGTTAGTCTTAGCATTCAAGAAAATGAGTAGGATTGGACTATATAATCTTCTTAGGTCTATTTTTAGGCTTCGTTTTTTTTTTAACGGTCCCAATGTTTGGGCTTGGGCACACCTCTATGTTTAATGGATACGCTTATGTTGATAAATGTCGACTCCGTAGTGAATATAGCTATTTTTTGCGAATGAAAATGAGCTTCAAAACGACGATAATGTTTTAGATCAACTGAAGATTTGTGTTCACAACCACAGCTATTAGATAAATGTCTCCTCTCAGTTAAATGCAATATAGAACAATGAAGTTTTGCATTCTGTGTATGTATCTCCAGACCACCAAAGAAAGACAACATTTTAAAATAATTAAGTCAAATATGTTTTTTAATAATAGTTTATAATTAGATTGTTTTGGTACATGGACACTGGAGTGGTCAACTATACTAGCATCGAACCGACCAATTCGGTTAAAGTTTGGGATTCGAATGAGTTTTGCTACGTATAGGGCCTCCTTTACTCGTGTCTTCAAAATCATTCTTCTTCTTCTTCTTCTTCTTCTTCTTCTTCTTCTTCTTCTTCTTCTTCTTCTTCTTCTTCTTCTTCTTCTTCTTCTTCTTCTTCTTCTTCTTCTTCTTCTTCTTCTTCTTCTTCTTCTTCTTCTTGCCATAAGCAAATATGAATCTTCTAGTTTTTCACTGAAAGGCTTGCACCTGGGTCCATAACCATAATCCCATTGTTTTAAACATTTCGAACACACCACACCACACACACACATACATACACACATGCCTGAATGTATATATGTATGTAATTTCAACAATATAATAATAGCAAGAGCAACTTTGGCATAAAACTTTCACCACCATCAGATTCACCAGCACCACCACCACCGCCACCGCCACCACCACCACCACCACCACCACCACCACCACTTATGTAATCCGATTTACAAACGAGAACCTACAGTGCTACTCGAAATTGAAACAGAATACAAGAAAAAGAAAGAAAAAAAGGAAATCGTTGAATAGGGATTTATATAATACGGCCGAATCCGTGCAAGTACATTTAGTTAATCGGTCCTACGATATAGAATATAATATAATGTAATATAATATAATGTGTATAAATATATATATATGTATATATATATATATATATATATATATATATATATATATATATATATATATATATATATATATATATATATATATATATACATGTATATGTATGTATGCATACACACACACGCACATGTATGTATGTATGCTTGTGTGTATGTATGCATATCATCTGATATTTGTGCAGTCTGTATAATACCTGCTTATACAAAGACATCATATGGACTATATATCCCTGAAGGCGTATATATATATATATGTGTGTGTGTGTGTATATGTGTATGGATGTCTCACTCTCTCTCTCTCTCTCTCTCTCTCTCTCTATATATATATATATATATATATATATATATATATATATATAAAACAAAGTAAGGGTTGGGGTTACCGCTCGAGTAAAAATATGAGGAAAGTCTTTTAAAGGTATTTATTAACTTAACCCGTTTCATTTGTTTAAAAAAGATTTTCAGAAGTAAAGTTTGAAGCTTTGTGTCTCCTCTGGGATGTCTAAAATTAGCTTACATTTATGTAACTAATATTTGACACCACAGACGATAGACAAATCCTCACACTTTACTTTTGAAAATCTTTTTAAATAAGTGAAACCGGTTAAGTTAATAAATGCTTTTAAAAGACTCCTGTATTTTCAGATTCTTTATATATATATATATATATGTATGTATGTATCCATATACTAGCTGAGTAGACCGTCGTTGCCAGGAAATTTTCACTGTAGAATGCCTTTATTTCAGTTTCGTTTTATTCCATGTCAGACCATGTTTACCTAACGGATAGGCCTGTTGACCAGGACGGATTTCTGCATCATCTAGGGCAATTTAAAATTATTTTTTCATTGATGCATAGATGTAACGATTGTTTTTTTACTTCCTACTTGAGAACA
>NC_142928.1:8427210-8434710 GCF_046866305.1 Octopus bimaculoides | reverse complement strand
ATAACCGTAGTAATCGTAGTAATAATTGCAACAAGACGATGAGAATGATAACAATGATGATGATGGTGACGTTGATGATGATGGTGATGGTGATGATGATAATAATATCTTTTAATGAAATAGAACGAAGTGTTTAATGAGTTTTTGTTGCCGGCAGCCAAAGGAAAGCTTCTTCAGATTTAGTGATACTGCTGAGGCTGACTGGCAACGAACAAATTGCAATTTCCTATTTTTATTAGGCCATGTGTGTGTGTATGTATGTATGTGTGTGTGTATGTATGTATGTGTGTGTGTATGTATGTATGTATATATATGCGGGTATGTATCTATGTGTGTGTATATGTATGAGCATGCCAGAGTATATGTGCCGGTATATGTGTATGTAAATATTACGGTCTATGAATGCATTGTATACCTATCATATAGTTATTTATATATCAATCTACCTATCTAACGATATATGTATATATATTATATATATATATACATGTATATAATAATAATAATAATAATAATAATAATAATAATAATAATATATATATATATATATATATATATATATATATATATATATATATATATATATATATATATATATATAAATGTACACACACACATGAACACCCTCGTGTGGTGAGAGAGAAGGTGAGAAAATATTTACTTGCCTTTATTATTTGTTATCGTTTTATACTTATGCTCATCGATATCTATTCAAATCTAAGGTTTATTTTTGTCGGCAAGCGTACATACTTTCATATGTGCAGTGGAATGACTGAAACAATACATATATATATATATATATATAAATATATATATATATATATATATATATATATATATATATATATATATATATATATATATATATATATATATGTATAAAATGGAACAAAATCGCAATGGAGGACATTATAACATTCGGACAGTTAGACGATACAAAAGTAGACAGGAGAAACAACATTTAGAAGGACAGGCAAAAAATGACGGGGCGTTCGTGGCCTTCTTTCCTCAGTCAAGTTACCAGAAGTCCTTACAGTTTCGGACAGTTTCACTTGAGACAGTTCGATCTGGTTGCCCCGCAAAAAGTCTAAACTAAGAGCATTAGATTTTTTGTAAGAAAGGTAGCGAATGTGTATGGCAACATATATGTAGGTGCAGGAGTGGCTGTGTGGTAAGTAACTTGCTTACCAACCACATGGTTCCGGGTTCAGTGCCACTGCGTGGCACCTTGGGCAAGTGTCTTCTACTATAGCCTCGGACTATAGTAGAAGACACTTGTGAGTGGGTTGGTAGACGGAAACTGAAAGAAGCCCGTCGTATATCTATATACATAAATGGCAATTTCTGTCTGTTTGTGGATGTGTGTGTATGTGCTTGTGAATTTGTTACTTTAACTCCTCCGAGACTATCCAACCGATCTTGATGAAACTTGACACGTGTGTGGGGCTTATGCCCATGCCGTTACTTAGGTTACATTTAAAAAAATCGATAATTTTTAATCAGCATCGATTTTCCAAAAATCAGTTGGACATTTCAATGCAAATTCTCATATGAATGTTTTTTCTGCTATAACTTTTGAGGTTTTCAACCGATTTTCTTGAAATTTTATACACAGATGGAATATGAGCTAAGCGTGGGTTGAGACAAATAAACTTTTACCTAGGCCACTCAAGCAAAGCGTAACATGATTTTGATTAACTGATTAACGAAATTTGGCCTAAATTTTTGTGGGGCTAAAACATGTAATATGTATTTTCTTAACACCTGCAATTAAAATTGCCGGTTCTAACCGTTGCAATCGATATTTAATTCTCACGATCAATGGAACTATACCCATGGAACACTGATGTCAAATTAAGTGCATGTTCACTTAAAATTTTCTCTTAGGTTGCAAGAGTATTTTGCCCCAAAATGACGAAAATCGTCATTTTTGTATGCTTTTTTCCCCTTCTCAGCATCTTCCGATTTTTATGACCACCATGCTGTCGCCTCTGGTGGGGACTGGAGTTGGAAACATTTCTGGACATCACAAATAGTGTTCTTGCCAGGATAATGTCTTCTTTTATCGTTTTGTCTCTTTCAGTCACTGGGCTGCGGCCATGCTGTGGCACCGCCGTGTAGAGCTTTAATCGAACAATGTGAGCTTAGTACTTATTTTTCAGTTGAAATCTGGCACTTGTTCTATCGGTTTCTTTTGTCGAACTGTTTAGCTACGTGAAGATAAATAAATGAACACTGATCGTCAAGCGATAGGGAGACACAGACACAGACACAGACACATACACACACACAGACACACAGACACACACACACACACACACACACACACACACACACACACACACAAACAGACAGACAGGCAGACAGACAGACACACACACACACACACACACACACACACACACACACACACACACACACACACGTAAACTACGGGCTTCCACACATATTCCGTCTGTTAAATTCGCTTACAAGGCACCGGTCGACCCGGAGCTATAAAAGGAGACACTTACCGAAGGTGCCACGCAGTGGAACTGAATCCCAAACTGCATGGTTGAAAAGCGAGCCCCTGAACTACACAGCCATAACTACGCCTATGACGAAAATCCTTTTGTACTACCAGTAATACAATCGGGTTGGTGGAAATACTGCAGTTTTTTAAGATTATCTGATTAAATCATAGTCTGTGGGGAAGATTACGTTAATCCCAGATTCTTCGTAAATGTCTTGTAATTCTGATGATCTTTATCCTGTTTTTGATATGTCTAGCATTCAGGCGGCGAGCTGGCAGAAACGTTAGCACACCGGGCGAAATGCTTAGCGGTATTTCGTCTGCCACTGCGTTCTGAGTTCAAATTCCGCCGAGGTCGACTTTGCCTTTCATCCTTTCGGGGTCGATAAATTAAGTACCAGTTACGCACTGGGATCGATATAATCGACTTAATCCGTTTGTCTGTCCTTGTTTGTCCCCTCTGTGTGTAGCCCCTTGTGGGCAGTAAAGAAATAGGTATTTCGTCAGTCTTTATGCTCTGATTTCAAATTCTGCGGAGGTCACCTTTGCTTTCAGCCTTTCGGGTTCGATAAATTAAGTACCAGTTGCGTACTGGGGTCGATCTAATCGACTAGCCCCCCCCCATAAAAAAACAACAACTTTCGGGCCTTGTGCCTAGAGAAGAAAAGAATATGTCTAGCATTCATTCGACTTCTGCATCTCCCCTTTTGTAAGAAGTTACATCTAATTAATTAACTTTATTCTGACCTGGTGACTGGAGTGATATCAGAGTTCACTTCGTTCATGTATTTTAGTTACCAAAACTATGGCCATACTGGAACATCGTCTTCCTTTCTCGAGTTTATCTCTCCTTGCAAACCAGTACTTCTGAACAGAGGTCTATTTAACCCTTGGCTGTTCGCATAAAACTTTTGTTATTAAAAATTATGTGTAGTAATAAATTGGTTATACTTCAGCACAAAATATTTTAACATTGTTTTAATATAATTCCTCATGATGTTTGATAATGAAAATATCATAGGAATGGCTATGAGGGTGCACTAGAATGAAATAAGAATCGAAGGGGTCTACAGACAGAAAATGGTAGAGAAGCCCTGTTGTAGAGAATGAAAGAGTCTGCCACGAAGACAGACTCTGAGGAACGACATGTGAGTCTCGTCTTGAGGAACAGACTCAAAATGAGAGGAAACGTCTCAAACGAAATATATATTAGCATTATATCAACACACAACATACACACATACACACACGCGCGTGTCTGTATATATGTATATTTTTTGTAAAAAAATTTCTTGATACTGTCAATATTTGAAGAAAGATTTTCTTAAACTAGAAAATTATTAATTATATCAAAAAATCTTAATACAATGACACGAACATTTCAGGAGGACGTTACTTCCCAAAATTTCGTGTTAATGTGTTTTTTTTAAAGATTTATTTTTTATAATTAATCATTTTTAATTTAATAAACTCTTTGTTCAAATACATACTTGTATATATATATATATATATATATATATATATATATATATATATATATATATGTGTGTGTGTGTGTGTGTGTGTGTGTGTATACACACACACACACATATATATATATATATATATATATATATATATATATATATATATATATAAAATTATTAATATTCCTAAGTCTCTCTAAAGGAGACTACGGCAGCGGTACTGGAAATTAATAGTTATCGCCAAGCCAACATGGCAGTCCCAAAATTAGGACGAAAGCTGCCGTGAATTAGCTCCAAGAAATAACCTTCGAACAGACAGTCAGTAGCGCCGCCTGGCTGGAGCTTGGCTGCTCTGCATTGACAAGGGGCAACACCCTGAAAGTAGTCTGCAGATGTCAAACCAGCAAGGGGGAGCTGCTGACCTCCCCTGTTCGAGGGTTATAAAGGACACAGGTTTCGTGTGTCACATAGCTAGCTAGAGGCGATGGCTTCTTGGAGCTAATTCACGGCAGCTTTCGTCCTAATTTTGGGACTGCCATGTTGGCTTGGCGATAACTATTAATATATATATATATATATATATATATATATATATATATATATATATATATATATATATATATATATGTATGGTTATGTGGCAAGAAGTTTGGTTCCCAGCCATATGGTTCCAGGTTCAGTCCCAGTACGTGGCACATAAAGCAGCTACCTCGGGCCGACCAAAGCCTTGTAAGTGAAGGTGTGTGGCTTAGTGGTTTGGATATTCGGCTCACGATAATACTGACAGTTCGATTCCCGGCGGTGCGTTGTGTTCTTCAGTAAAACTCTTTACTTCACATTGCCCCAGTCCACTGAGCTGGCAAAAATATAAATCAAAAGGGCCAGCCTTGTCCTATTTTGTGTCATGCTGAATCTACCTGAGAACTACGTTAAAGGTACGTGTGTGTGTGGGTTACTCAACCATTTTCACGTTAATTTCACGAGTAGGCTTTTCCGTTGATCGGATCAACTGGAACATTCGTTGTCGCATCCGACGGAGCACCAGTTATGTATTCATATAAATATGTATATCAAGCGTTTAAAGTAAGATTTCTTTATCAGTTATTAAAAGTCTGTCGCATCTTCATGAATACAACGACTTCACTGTGTTTTGTATTCAGAATTCCATAAACTGACGTCGTTTTATCCTCTCATATTGACGAACGCTCCATCTCCATACTTTTATCAAAAAATCAACGAAGGGAGTATGAAAAAGATGCCGGTTATAATGCAACAATGAGTGATTTGATAGTATGTTGTCAACTTAATGTGATAGTCCCATGAAAAGGAAGAATGCTACTGTTATTTAGCCCTAGAAAACACCGTTTCTGGTTGGACTTGACACATTTCCTGTGTCCTTATGTTTTCATGGGACTGTCATATTAAGTTGACAACATACTATCACTTTATTGTGCTGCTACTGCATAAATCTCTCTGAGAGATTTAGAAATGTATTATTTCTATTTTCAAAAATCAGTGAATGTATTTCACTTGAAGCATATATGTTTTCAAAAGCAGATAGGCATCGACAACTAGCAAGCCATACTACTCCAGACTGACGATGAGCAATAACTCTGAAACTAGTCTCTGGATGCTGGCTTTACTGGGTGGAGGTGCTTGTTTCTACTTTGAAAACATAAGGACACAGGAAATGTGTCAAGTCCAACAGGAAACGATGTTTTCTTGGGCTAAATAACAGTAGCATTCTTCCCTTTCATGAGACTGTTACATTAAGTTGACAACATACCATCACTTTATGGTGCTGCTATTGCATAAATCTCTCTCAGAGGTTTAGAAATGTATTTCTACTTTCAATGAGTGATTTGTTTCTAAATCCAACATCAAATTATAGACCACAAAATCACATCATGAACCAATAAAGAATATACAACACGGTGGATCACCAAATAACAACAGCGTCAAATCAGTGTCAAGTTATTCTGTATTGCCTTAAAAGATGCAGGGCATATTTGATTAAGTCACAATAAAAGCAAACAAAAGAACTGGATGGTCACAGGAGGCTTTTGATGCGAAGCCATGTCAATCAAGGCAGGCCTAAGGTTAAATAACAACAACACAAACAATAGCAACACAAACCAATGATTCGAAATGCGTTACTGGTGAGACTTGGTTTGTTTGTGCAGTGGGACAGAGTTTTTCTTCATTTGGTTGGGCCAAACGCATGGACTTCTTGATAGGCAGAGAATCTTCACCTGATGTTCTGCTGCAATAAATAACTTCCTTGTGTGTTTGTGTGTGTTTGTGTGTGTGTGTGTGTGTGTGTGTGTGTGTGCGTGCGCGCGCACCTGTGTGTTCTTCGACATCATTTAAGGAATATTTTTCCAAGGAACTTGTTTCCATTCATGGCTGTCCTTTGACATTTGACGTTTCGTAATTGCAAGAGATGAATGAAAATAACAGAGAAATGTCCATCTGTAGGTAAAGAATGTAAACTCTAAAATGGAGCATCAGGAGTATCTGATGTATTCGCAAAACCATTTTGTGTTATGACTGAATGAGGCGGACATAATGAAAGTGAGAAACTCTTGGTCACTGAGAGCATGAGATAATACAGCCAATGCCACAGATGGGTATTTCTCCCAACCGAAACTCGAACAGAGCCGTTCTTCCCGCTCTTCCTAGCATAGTTTATCAGAAAGTCAACTTGATCAGTCACCGATCACGCAGTGTCAAAACATTTATCAATACCTCACCACACACGCACGCACGCACGCACGCACGCACGCACGCAAATACACACACACACACACACACACACATACACACACACGCACACACACATGCACACACACACGCGCACACACACACACGCACACACATACTCACTCAGATGCACACAAACACACACACGCGTACACATACTCACACACACTCACACAGACATACACACATATACACACATACTCACACACACACAAACACACAGAGACATACTCACACACACACAAACACACAGAGACATACTTACACACACATAAACACACACACAGACATACACACACTAACAGGCACACACAGACATATACACACTAACAGGCACACACACACACACACAAACACACACATAATCACACACACACATACTCACACACACACACACCCTATACGGAATATTTATTTTCTCAGTTTTTAAGACAATCTAAATTGATTACAAACTGATTTGATTTATTTCCTATTATACTCGTTTCACTTTGTTTTTCTCTTCCGTTATATTTCTATCGCTCCCTTTCGTTTTTTCCACTCGAAGGGTCCGCGATAATATAAACCCAAAGGGAGAAAACAATCCTTTAAAAACACAACCATCGAGGAATTTCTTTTTTAAATGACCAAAATTGGCCATTTGGAATATTGAATAAAGACAACTGCTTCAAGGCATTCGTTGTTGTTTGCTTTCTTTTTTTTTCTAGTTTCATATGAAATTAATTTGGTAATTAATTGTGTAAAAGTGCAACTAATTAAAAT
>NC_142928.1:8409710-8419710 GCF_046866305.1 Octopus bimaculoides | reverse complement strand
ATGAATATATGCCCACGCAGATATATGTATACGTGTATGCGTGTGTGTGTGATATTGAAATATATTTCTTGAGTGAATGAATGGATCTGAAACATTGCAATGAATTGCATAAAGCATCATGTGTTCAGATGAGTTTAAAAATAGCGTCCCCAATATTTTTGTGGAGACATATATGCATGCGAACAGATCATGTCTCTGTAGTTCTGTATACACAGTGAGATGGCTGCGAATTAAGCGGTTTAATGTTGTAAGCTATATTGAGCTCTAATATTTTGTGTTATCTGCCGTGTATACAAAGCACATCACAATGGTGTGCGTTTACACACACACACACACACACACACACACACACACACACACACACGCGCGTATATATATATATATATATATATATATATATATATATATATATATATATAGTATCACACATACACACTCACAAATATATACATATATATATACATACACGTTATGGTCTTATCTATGTATGTATGTACGCATGTATCTCTGTCTGTCTGTCTCTCTCTTTCTTTTAAGAATTTATAAATTTTCGAGAGAACGTGGAATAATTCTCTTTTGGAATTGGTTCTCGAAGCACATCACATAAAGCGACACATAGTAGCATGAAAATATTGGGCTTAGAATCTCTTTTGGATAGAAAAGGTCGAAGGCTGGCCATGGGACTCGAATCCACATCTACTGTAGACATGACAGGCGTTCTGCCGTTGTACCAAAGCAACACCTCGAATTTCTTATGAGGTCAGCAACATTGCAATTTTTGCTGGTAAGAATAAAGTTGCTAAATTGGATAAAGAAATTCAAAGACTTGCATTGGTTCAGTGGTAGATCGCTTGTCGTGTCTACAGAAGATGTAGGCTCCAGTCCCACGGGCAGCCTTCGACTTTTGCCATTCAAAAGGGTTTCAATGGGTTATTGCAATACAAATCACGTACTCGAGTAACTACATTCGAATCCAGTTGCTTGTATACAATTGTAAAACCAACAATATTCTTCTCACTACGTGTATACAGTATCCTACCAATATGTGTCTGTGAGTTTATTTATGTATTTGAGCTTATACATACATAGTCCAGCACACATCCTCAGATGGACCATTAATTAACTACGGTGAAACAACACAATGGTTGTGCTTTCGTATCTCCTATGTGTGCATAAGGATTTGCATATTATTAAAGTCGTCAGCGACTTGCAAAGCATGCCAAGGAGATAATCATTATTACAATCGCTAATTGATTACGTTCCTTCACCCAATTAGTTAACTCTTTATTTTTGTGTTATTTGTTCCTGGAGATCTCACCTGGCATCTAGTTCGCATACAGCCGAATAAATATGGCTGCTACGCCAGTGTCATTCGAACTGCGGTTGAATAATTGATAAAATGGCAAAGGTTCAGCATGAAACCATTTGTACTGCATTACAACCAATGATTCTGTCATAATATATATAGATACGTACATACATCTATATAGATACGCAGGGGTTTGTGTTTTATCTACCTTCCTACTTATTAGGATTTTGGTTTTAGCTAGGTTGACTCTAAGGCCCTTCAATTCTAGACCTTGCTTCCACACCTGAAACTTCTCCTCTAGTTCTGATAGTGACTCCGCAATTAGGGCAAGGTCATCAGCATAGAGGAGCTCCCAGGGGCAACCTGTCTTGAACTCCTCTGTGATTGCCTGGAGGACTATGGTAAATAATAGGGGGCTGAGGACGGAACCTTGGTGGACCCCTACCTCTACCCGGAATTCATTGCTGTACTCATTTCCAACCCTCACCTTACTGGCAGCATCTCTGTACATGGCTCGCACAGCTCTCACTAACCATTCTTCTATCCCAAGTTTCCTCATTGACCACCAGATAAGGGATCGGGGGACCCTGTCAAAGGCTTTCTCCATGTCAACGAAAGCCAGGTACAGAGGTTTATCCTTAGCTAGGTATTTCTCTTGCAACTGTCTCACTAGAAATAAGGCATCAGTAGTGCTTTTACCTGGCACGAACCCAAACTGCATCTCATCTAAATTGATTCGCTCCCTAATTAGTTGGGCTATGACCCTCTCTGTAACTTTCATAACCTGATCTAACAGCTTGATGCCTCTGTAATTATTTGTATCTAAAGCGTCCCCTTTACCTTTGTAGCAGTTGACTATGATGCTGCTACACCAGTCATAGGGTATGACTCCTTCGTGTATCACCTGGTTCGTAATACGGGTGACTAGGCTATAGCCAACACTGCCAGATATTTTGAGCATCTCTGCAGTGATTCCTGATGGGCCGGGGGCTTTCCCAGTCTTCATACTCTTAATTGCTTTATCTACCCTGGTACTATCAACTCGGATAGCTGGTCCCTCTATTGGGTCGACATAAGGCAGGCTCTCTTTCTCCCATTCATTCTCTTTATTAAGCAATCTATCGTAGTGGCATCTCCAGACCTCTTTCTTTGCATCCTCATTTAATGCAAGCGTACCATCATCCATGCGAACACATTTCTCTCCTACAACATCACTATTCTCTCTCCTACACTGTCTTGCAACACGAAATACCTCGAGTCTTTGGTCCTCACGGCGCAGAACATTGGCAAATCTTTCCTTATCTGCTTCCCCTCTGGCTAAATAAACCTGTCGCCTAGCCTCCCTTCTGGCACATTGGTACAATTCCCTGCTACCACCGTTCTTCCAGTCCTTCCAAGCTTGTTTCTTTTGTCTAATAGCCCTGTCTACCTCCTTGTTCCACCACCACGTTACTCTGGGTGGGAGGGGACCTTACACCACCCACAAATCTGGTCGGTGGCTTTCAACAGGTTGTCCCGCAGAAATCTCCAATTGTCTTCCACGTTGTATGATGCTATATCCCCTTCTATTTCGTTAAATGCTTCAAGTAACTTGTCTCTAAGTCTCTGTCCGTTTGCAGGGTCTTTAAGCTTCCACACCCTTCTTCTCCAAGCCTGTCTAATTCTGGGCACCCATTTTGCCTTAATCCCAAAGTCGCTAACTACTAATCTATGTTGTGGGGTACATTCTTCGCCAGGGTAGGTTTTGGCATTTATAAGCCGCCCTCTTTCCCTATTTCTGGCGAGGATGTAGTCGATTTGGCTAGAGTGTCTGCCGGAGCGGTAGGTGACTAGGTGACTGGCAGGTTTCCTGAAGTTGGTATTGCAGACCATAAGATTGGTTGCATCACAGAACTCCAGCAGTCTGGTTCCCTCCTCGTTGCGGGAACCGAAGCCATAGCCTCCATGTATGCCATGGAAGCCCCCAGCACGACGTCCGACATGACCGTTGAAGTCTCCAGCCACAAAGAGAAGGTCCCTGTCACTCGTCGACGAGGTAGTTTGCAAGAGGGTGTCATAGAATTGGTCTTTCAGACCATCTGGTAGCCCAGGTTGAGGTGCATAGGCTGAGATGACAGTAGCTAATCTATGATGAAGCACTAGTCTGATCTTAAGTACTCTGTCACTTACTCTAACGACCTCGATTACCTTATCCACCCATTTCTCCGCTAGAAGTATTCCTACGCCCCCGACCCCGTCAGTGTTCCCTGCCCAGAAAATCTTGTACCTGTGTTCTTTGCCTGTGAGGAACCTTGCAGAACCTCCTCTCCATCTTACTTCCTGGATGCAGCACATATCTACGCATCTCCGTTCAAGCATCTCAACAATTTCACCAGATCTACCTTTCAGCGTACCGACGTTGAGAGTGCCAATCCTAACAGTATGGGTGTTGGGGGTGTGGGCCTGTAGCCTGGGAAGGGGAAAAGCAGTGTCGTGTACCTGAAAAGAAAACTTGCAATTGGAAGAATTCATAAGCAAAACAGTACCTACAACCTGCAAACATTTCTCAACCTTAATGCGCTACCCAAAGGTAGGGGAGAGGATGGCCAAGGCCACTAGATGGGTTCCGGGAGACAGCCGAGGTTGACAGGATGACAGAGGAATGAACTTCCGGCGGAGGGGGCGGGATGACAGAGGAATGAACTTCCGGTGGAGGGGGTGGGGATGACAGAGGAATGAACTTCCGGTGGAGGGGGTGGGATGACAGAGGAATGAACTTCCGGTGGAGGGGGTGGGATGACAGAGGAATGAACTTCCGGTGGAGGGGGTGGGAGGGCGGGTTACCGCCAGCGAGTAGATAGGGCTCTTAATTGTAGATTTTAAATATTTGAGAGACAACAATGCATAAATCGTAATTTTTTAAAAGAGCAATGAATTCTGGGTGATTAGAATATAACGTAGCATGAATTTAGGAAGCTTAGAAAATGAATAAGCATGAATTTAAGACAACAACTGAATTCAATTGAATTTCATGGAGAGAAACAAGATAAATAATAGGGGGCAAAAACTAAAGCGCAAGGTATTATGAGATGTTTGAGGCCGTAAATAAATAAAAAATCTCTATCTTATCTGCATCTTGGGTATTTCGTCGTAGTATGTCAGCGAGATAATTTAGAATGGGTTTCTCATTTATATATAGCCAGAACCTGAAGACCTTAAGGAAAACTACGAAGGAGAGAGAGGATGGAGGGGTAGACAGAGGCATGGCGGGAGAAAAGATCATCATCATCATCATCATCATATATATATAAAGAGAGAGAGAGAGAGAGAGGGGGACCAGTCAAGCAGCACATCACGCTGTAATTCTTGGGCTGAGAAATCAACACTTAAAAGCCATAATTTTAAGGAGCGATAAGAATTTTTGAATAAAGGAAAATGGGTAGTGGTGGGTAGGTACCGCCAGCGAGTAGATAGGGCTCTTAATTGTAGATTTTAAATATTTGAGAGACAACAATGCATAAATCGTAATTTTTTTAAAAGAGCAATGAATTCTGGGTGATTAGAATATAACGTAGCATGAATTTAGGAAGCTTAGAAAATGAATAAGCATGAATTTAAGACAACAACTGAATTCAATTGAATTTCATGGAGAGAAACAAGATAAATAATAGGGGGCAAAAACTAAAGCGCAAGGTATTATGAGATGTTTGAGGCCGTAAATAAATAAAAAATCTCTATCTTATCTGCATCTTGGGTATTTCGTCGTAGTATGTCAGCGAGATAATTTAGAATGGGTTTCTCATTTATATATAGCCAGAACCTGAAGACCTTAAGGAAAACTACGAAGGAGAGAGAGGATGGAGGGGTAGACAGAGGCATGGCGGGAGAAAAGATCATCATCATCATCATCATATATATATAAAGAGAGAGAGAGAGAGAGAGGGGGGACCAGTCAAGCAGCACATCACGCTGTAATTCTTGGGCTGAGAAATCAACACTTAAAAGCCATAATTTTAAGGAGCGATAAGAATTTTTGAATAAAGGAAAATGGGTAGTGGTGGGTAGGTACCGCCAGCGAGTAGATAGGGCTCTTAATTGTAGATTTTAAATATTTGAGAGACAACAATGCATATATATATATATATATATATATATATATATATATATATATATGTATTTATGAAAGCCAGCAAGACGAAATACCGAAGTCACCGTAAACCTATTCCTTGTAAAAATTTATATATATATATGTGAATGGAAAGAGGGAGAGAGAGAGAGAGAGAGAGAGAGAGAGAGAGAGAGAAAGAGAGAGAGAGAGAAAGAAAGAGAGAAGAAGAGAGAGAGAGGGGGAGAAAGAGAGTGATGAAGAGAGATTTGTCAATTTGATCTTCATTTATGCATGGTTAGCTCAACAACCAAATGGTGAAATTCTTTGAACTTGCTATAATATATAATTCTGTATTTTTCTTTCCTTCGACGTCCCAGGTCACCATAACTGAGGTGTCTCTTATAATATCAAACGTTGTCTAGCAAAGTGTTATGGAATTATGGGGCGATCTTTGAGTGCGCCCTCTATTACCATATATGGAGTGATAATAGTTATGTTTGACTACTTGACATCCAAACATTAGAAAAGATTTCGAGGGCCAATACACAACAACAACATCAACAACAACAACAACAACGACAACAACAGCAGCAGCAGCAGCAATAACAAGTCATGGTAATAAATAAAGCGCAAGTGTCAATGTGATTAATGGTTCTGCCCTCAGACACCGTCCAGTTATTAGCAAAGTCTCATAATCTTACATCGAGAGATGTCTCTAAAACACTTAACTCACATTGAATCTAAGATATCATCATCATCATCATCATCATCATCATCATCATCATCATCATTGTGGATATTACTATCATCTTCTACTTCCTCCTTCTCCTCCTAACCGTCGTCATCATCCTCCACCTTCTCTCCTCCTCCTCTTCTCCATATCTTCTTCTTTCTCCCCTCCGCTGTCCTATTCCTCCCTCCCTCCTTCTCCCTCCCTCCTTCTCCCTCCCTCTCCTCCCTCCCTACTTCGTCCTCCTCGTCCTCTTCGTCCTCCTCGTCCTCTTCGTCTTCCTCGTCCTCTTCGTCCTCCTCGTCCTCTTCGTCCTCCTCGTCCTCTTCGTCATCATCATCATCGTAATCATCTTTATTACTCTGTAAATCTACTGTAAACCCTCAACATTGGACCAGTTTGGTAAACCCAAACACACAAAACTCAATTTTTCCTCAAGTCCCCAGAATTTCTCAATAGTAATAACCTTGTCCGTCGACACACATCTACCCCTATAATCTTGATAATCCTTTTATCACTTTACCACCCCACCTTTCCATTCTATTCATAATAAAAGGTTCACATGAAAATACATATGTATGCTCTTTCCTCACTTTCACACTCCGTTTGTCTGTCCTTGTTTGTCCCCTCTGTGTGTAGCCCCTTGTGGGCAGTAAAGAAATAGGTATTTCGTCTGTCTTTACGTTCTGAGTTCAAATTCCGCCTAGGTTAACTTTGCCTTTCATCCTTTCAGGGTCGATAAATTAAGTACCAGTTGCGTACTGGGGTCGATCTAATCGACTGGCACAAAAAATGGCACAAAAAATGTTGGGCCTTGTGCCTAGAGTAGAAAAGAATAAGGAAAAATACATTTGGCAATAAATCTATTCCCGCTGCTATACGAAAGACAGGATGGTCTCATTTGGAACGTCTTTGATCATGACTCTGCTTTACTAGGCCTGACCTGGAACTACACAACGATAGCCACAACGGTATCAGTGAAAACTAACTCAGAATAAACTCTGAATCTCTACTTCGGAAAATACTGTAACTCGGACGTAGCTGCGTGGTAAAATATTTGGTTTTAGAAACACGTGGTGAGGGTTCGATCCCACTGCTCGAATATTTGGGGCCTTTTACTACAAACAAAGGTTGACTAATATGGTAAATATTTTATGCGTGGAGTTTGGTAGGCGAGACCTGAGAGAAGCTCCGACGTGTGCGCACAGATACATAGATACATACATATATATGTATGTATGCTTGTATGCATGTATATATGTGTGTGTATATATTTATGTGTGTGTGTGTGTGTGTATATATATTTGTGTGTGTGTATATATATATATATATATATATATATAAATTATGTTACAAGGGAAAGTTTGACAATTATTTCGAAATGTTTGGATTGAGGATTGTAGTTTTCTAATTTTGGAAAAGACTAAATGACTGGAAATGTTTTGTGTGGTGCTGAAAGTTTGGAGAAGGGAGGTTTTGGCGGTGGGGTGGGGATGGGGTGGAAAGAGAAAAGCAGGAAGAATTACTTGCTGTTAATCAAACGTAGTCTTGTTTTGAGACATTGTCGTATCTAATCCGCCCAAGGCCCTAATTTATCTGTTTGAAATGCTCGCTAATTTTCAGTAGTGGTGGTAATGGTGGTGGATTATGGCCGAAATCAGACATGCATGAAGCTATGTGCAGCCAATGATATGATATAGCTGAACACAGACACAGACCACCCCCATATACGCACACATTTACACATAACTACATGTACACACAAGATACACAGTGTCACATTTGTATATATACACATACATATATGTTCTCTCGGCTTTTGAGTCATTGTATAAGTTATTCCGATTATTGACAAAAAGCGTATATATACTCATATTTGGAATTCTATTTTCCTGTTTGCATCTCCAAACCTACCTACCTATCTATCTATCTATCTATCTATCTATCTATCTATCTATCTATCATCTACCTATCTATCTGTCTGTCTGTCTGTCTGTCTGTCTGTCTGTTTGTCTGTCTATCCGTAAACCATATACATATAATCACTTATGCACCCCTATAAGGCATAAGTTACTAAATGACACCATTTCCCCTAAATATCAGAAAGCTAACATAGACAGACCCAATGATGCCAACAAAGAGGCTAAATTCCTCGCTAAACGCAGTAAAATCGACGATGGTGTAGAATGATTAGCTAAAAGGGAAGCTTTCATTACTTTAAAAGACCATAAGCCTAATTTTCATAATGAATCTTACTTGAAGGTTAAACCTAGCGAGGATTGAAATCGGGCCAGCTACTAAATACTAAGAAACACTGATGATAAAATTAGAGAGACCTCTAGGCTTCAACAATGGAATAACAGTTTTACCAGAATAGATTGGTTCAAGAACATTAATAATAAACATAAGGCTAGATTTATCCAGTACGACATTTTTATCCCTCCATCTCGAGTATGTTGATATAGACTCTGTAAACCTGGACTTTATGATGCATGTGAGGAAAACACTACTGTTTGGTAAGGGCTCAGCATGGATAGAAAAGTCCGATAATGAAGAATTGTTCGATCTATCAATGATATCTTACGACAGTGCTGACATCTGCGATCTTGGCTTGCTTTCATCGCATGAAACTAATAATAGCAAATAAAAACATATTGTGTTTATTAGCAGAACATGTGTCATCGATCTATCTATCTATCTATCTATCTATCTATCTATCTATCTATCTATCTATCTATCTGTCTGTCTGTCTGTCTGTTTGTCTGTGTATCTGTTTATCTATCTATCTTTCTACCTATCTACCTACGTACCTACCTAGCTTCCTATCTATCTATCTATCTATCTATCTATCTATCTATCTATCTATCTATCTATCTATCTATCTATCTATACATACATACATACATACATACATACATATTATACATACACAAACACACACACACACACACACAGCGTTTTCTTTTGTTGTAAGATGCAAGGTCACACATTCATACACATACACTCATAAACATACAACACACACATAGGACAACACATCCCATACATATAACTGATATACGATATTATTGTAGTGTGGCGTTTATGAGTTAGACATATATTTTTTTTAAAGTGTTGAAGTTAATTAAATTACTCGCTAGTTTGAATTTTAGAAATTTAATATAAAATGTCCAAAGTTCAAGAGAATAAAATGTGATTATGGTGCTTCTGTCTCATCCCAAAATACTTTGGTGTCTTCATTGTGCTATACCAAGTGGAATAGGCAATGTTATTTGAAGGGTGGAGATGAAATTCAAAAAAGTATAAAGACTGAAAGTTTTTTCTGGAATGACGCGATCTTGGAGACATTTTGTCTAGGCGGGTCTCCTGTGGGTATGTGTGTACGAAATTCCCGTCCGAAAACAAAATTCTACAAAACAGAGAAAAAAGAATATTTCCCGTCAAACATATGAGTTGGAATATTTCTGTAAGACGCCAAGAACGTACCCGAAATCGATCCTACGGCCCCCGTTCTGTTGTCTTCTAAGTTTTCCCGTAAGACTATTTCACCGAATTGTCACAAATACCTAAACCTCTCCACCCAAACCATGAAAAATATAACTGTCGCTGTAATATTTTTGGCAACATATTTTATTTGTAAATTCCCTAAATTCTCTGAAACTGGGAGAGGCCAGTGAATAATAATAATAATAAAATGATATTGTTGAAATGGATTCAGTTGGTGTGTACCATTGGGAAAAGAGATCCCTGGTGTTTCGGGATTGTCGTTTCGTTGGAGGGAAACATTTTTTTTTACCTTAAGCGGCAGTGAGAATATATAAGTTAGGGGTGTGGAACAAGGCGAAAAAGGACGATATAAATATGCAAACCGGTT
>NC_142928.1:8399710-8404710 GCF_046866305.1 Octopus bimaculoides | reverse complement strand
AATGAAATAAAAAAAAACAAGGCTGTGTATAATATAGAACAGCTATAATATAGCTGCAAGACCTTCTATTTATAAATGTTCTATACTATACACAGCGTTGGGTTTTTATCTCATTACGAAAAGTAAATCCTTATATTCACACGCTGATATATGACCTACGTTCGACCCCTTATTCACATAAACACCGAACCTGGAGCTTAACTGTGGTTTATCCATAGCACTTACTCAGCATTACCTGAAACCTCTGGGTCTAACTGACACCACTATCGCTCATAACCTCCCCCCCTCTCTCTCTCTCTATATATATATATATTATAATAACAGAAACAACCACAATAAGCCAAACCTATGCACATTTCAATAGGGTATCCCGGCGGGCGGGTATAATTAATTAATATATTATGGTTATAGAAAGATCCATTAGGAAATCTTGATGTATATGGGGGATAAATTTTTGGCAAGGGATTTTTACGCTGTAAACCGGGCGGTGTACGTCACTGGATTTGAATTGATTTGTTTGTTTACATTCTGAAAGAAAATAACGATGGTAGGTTGCGTACCGTCGATTATTCTTTCACCCTCTTGGATGATGTGTGTGTTTTGCTAATAATAGTGTATTGGTGATGGCAATAATGCGACCCTGAAGAGATGGAGTATCCAGCAATTTGTGATATGTTGTAATATGTTACAATATTTTACGAGACGTCTTATGATGTGGTTTATTTATTCGGGATACCCTATTGAAATGTGCATAGGTTTGGCTTATTGTGGTTGTTTCTGCTATTATAATTGTTGCTGCAATAGAGTATCTTCAATGCATCGATTTTGAGCTCTATCTTTTAATATATATATATATATATATATATATATATATATATATATACAAAAACTCACCTGTGAGCTTTTTGCTAAGACTGTTAACAGATACTATATATTTTGTAAAATTTTGTTTTATAAAAGTATATATTTAATATATATATATATATATATATATATATATATATATATATATATATATATATATATATATATATATATATATATATATATATATATAATACTGTTTTATAAGCTTAAAGCTTATATCGATCACCGCACAATGACTAAGGAAAATAGTCTAATAATGGGTCATATAAGTCCTCGACGGAAAGAAGTTGGTTTCCCCTACTTTTTTCTCTCGATGGCTTATATGCCCCATTATTAGATTATTTAGTCATTGCGCGGTGATCCCTATAAGCTTTAAGTTTATAAAATACAATTATTATTATTTACGGAATTCCCAAACTCGACACTGCTTAACAAAATCATTCGATATATATATATATATATATATATATATATATATATATATATATATACATACATGCATACATACATACCTATATACAGGCTCTGGCGTGTGGTAAGGAGCCTCCTTCCTAACCACATGGCCCCGGCCTCGGGTTCAGTCCTAGTACGTGGCACCTTGGGCCAGCATTTTGTGAGTGGATTTGGTAGACGGAGACTGAAAGATGCCAGCCGAATACACACACATACACACACACACACACACACACACACACACACGTTTGTGCGTGCACATAGCAGTGTTATGACCAGTAGCAGAAAATGTAACAGAGTAGTAAAAACAACAGCAGCACCAAACAATAGAATAAATGTCACCAATGACAATAACATCAACACCATTTTGCTGACAATCTCCTTGTTAAGAAGAGGTAAGAGGCTCATTAAAATAAAACTAATTAATTAGCCTGTGGTCTCTAGCACTTTACTCTTATCAATAGAGAGAGAGAGAGAGAGAGAGAGAGAGAGAGAATATAGCATGATATACGTCCATTATCATAGTTTATTGTGTGAAGATGATATTGTTGGCCGTGGTGGTAGTAGTAGTAGTAGTAGTAGTAGTAGTAGTAGTAGTAGTAGTAGTAGTAGTAGTAGTAGTAGTAGGTTGGTAGAAATGGCCTGTCCGTCGGGTTAGCATTGTCATTTTACAAGACAGACGATTCGTAGAACATAACTGTTTATTCTCCTTTGTTATGCCATTTTCCTATATATTTCATTCTATATAGAATTCTTTGTCTGTCTGTCTGTCTGTTCCCTATGCATTCTCAAACGGCTCTACCAAATCAAATCAAATTTTACAAAGTAATAGTATTATATCCCACGAGTATCAACATGTAATTTGTATAACATCTCGAAAATAATTGTTCTATAGTCAGCTATAGTAACGGACATTTTATACGACGACGACGACGACGACGTCACATTTTGTATATGAGTGTGTATGTGTCTGAGTGTTTGCGCATTCGTTACGTACGAGATAGTAAAGGACATTTTATACCACGACGGCGATGACATTGATATATCTCTATCATTCTCTCTTCATTCTGTCAGCCATTGTCTAGTGTTTACCGTTGTAACGATGTCTGGTACCAAACAATTATTACAGCTACTTTCAGTGTTTACAACCAACACATAAACAAAATGCTAGAAAGGCTGAAAGGTCAAACAAAAACGCTGTACCAGTGTATTTGTGTATCAGTAAATAACCATATCGTAGCGATTTCTGGTACCAAAAAGATTATTACAGCTACTTTCATTGTTTACAATCTGTACCGGTGTATTTCTGTATCAGTAAATAAACATGAGCAAATATTTCGTAAAGGACCCATTCATACCTCGGTGTGAAATAACTTTTTTCCACAGTTTTTTTCGAGTGCATTCAACGTATCTGACCTCCAAACCCACCACAAGTCATTTTTTTCTGAAAAAGAAAATGGGGGAGGAGTCAAAAAATTATTTCACAGTGAAATATCGGCGGGTCCTTTATCGCAAATTGCTATTACATGGTAGTAGGGCGTGCTAGAAAAAGCAATACTATCTACTCCAATTATGAAGAAAAGAAAGGATGAAACCAATAAACAATCCACAGTCTGTCTACCCAATGTGAAAGACCTCTCTGAAAAGATACAAAAGATATGCGGCCCATATGACATCAGGACAGTATTCAAGAGTAATACAACACTTCGTAAATATCTCCTTCGGGTAAAACCACCAATAGAAGAGAATATGACCAAAAACTACGTGTACTCCATCACATGCAGCTGTGGTAGGTTATACAAGGGCGAAACATGTCGTCCCCTCAAAATAAGGATAGAGGAACATCGCAAAGCTGTGACACGAGGAGATATTGATAAATCGGGTATAGCTGGTCATGTATGGGAAAATGGAGACCACCTCCCCCTGTGAGATGAAGTTAAAATAATAGACAGAGAACACCTGGAAAATACAAAAACTAAAAGAAGCAGCACATATGTTAGGACACAACAACGTCCTAAGCAGACTGAGTGCAGATATGAGTAGCATGTGGGAACCGGTATTAAGGAAGGATAGGAACATATTAGATTTATAAGCCCTAAAATCCAATCCATAATTGCCCAAGGGCATATGGCGTAGTGGTTAAGAGTGCGGACTACTAACCCCAAGTTTTCGATTTGAAGCCAGGAACACATGGTACAATCATCGAGTCGAAAGAGTGCTGGAGTCAGAGAAATGTAAATTTTGTGGGACTCTCCTTTTCAAATGGACAAGAAACTGGAAAATAATAGACCGAATATAACAATTATAGATAAAGAAAAGCGAAGTTGCTTGCTAATCGACCCATCATGCTCATTTAATTCCAGGATCGTAAAGAAAGAAGAAAAAAATAACAAAGAAAATACAATCTCTAAAAATTTGAAATAGGAAGAATTTGGAGCATGCGAGCAGTAAAGGTCGTACCTGTAATAATTGGTGCGTTGGGAACCGTTTGGAAAGATATAGACAAATGTCTGAAGGAGATTGAAATAGAATGCTCGGTAGAGTTGCTATAGAAGGTTTGTCTGTTCGGGACAGCAAGGATTATCAGGAGGGTTCTAAGCACTTGAAAGACAGCTAAAAACTTGTGGATACCTAAGTTTTCAGGTAGTTACCCGCTACCCACACAAATCTTACCAGGAATAAGACCAAACCAAAATAATAATAAAGAGAATGAAAGTGATGCCAATAGTAAATGGCGCGCTTGGAAGTGAAAGGGAAAGACTGCTCGTGGGACACAAATCCGCATCCCCTGTAGACATTGTAGAGTGCTTCTCAAGTCTACTGGAGATGTGGGTTCGAGTCCTATAGTCAGCCGTCCACTTTCTCTATTCAAACGAGTTTCTCAACCCAGTATTTGCATGGTTTGATTTATAGCTTTATTTGATTTGCTTCGAGAACCAATTCGCAAAAAAAAGAAAATCTATGTTCTCTCGAACGTTTATGCGTCAATAATATATATATATATATATATATATATATATATATATATATATATATATATATATATATATATATATATATATGTATATATATATATATATATATATATATATATATATATATATATATATATATATATATATATATATATACATACACACCTTATACATAAGACTATGTGTGTGTGTGTGTGTTTCGTATGTTCTCACCTCGGCGCCTCTGTTCGCCTAATGTTCGTTTATACATTTAAATTCTAGATAAGCTAATCAACAACCGAGAAATTAGTCGAGCTTCTACTCGGTCGAGCTTCTTCTATCTAGCATTCTGCTTCACTGGATTTAACACCCACCTTTATAAATTAAGACATAGATAAGATTTAGCTTAATAGGATGGAATTGCTCGGAAAGCACTTTAAATGTGTCAGAAGTCAGCAAGTTCCATAACTCCCGAATTTTTCAGCCGTTCTAAAAGTTATCTCTTACAACACACACACACACACACACACACACACACACACACATATATATATATACACACACATATATATATACATACATATATATACACACATATGTATATATACATATACATATATATATATATATATATATATATATATATATATATACGTATGTATAAATATACACACACACACATATATATACATACATATATATATAATATATATATATATATATATA
>NC_142928.1:8354710-8389710 GCF_046866305.1 Octopus bimaculoides | reverse complement strand
TGCATACATGCTTACACGTATACATCTATACCCGAACACATACATATTTCCCAAATGTCAGCAACATATTTCGTGCTATTTCAGCCAATATTGCAAGAAAAAAAAACAAACAAAAACGAAAACCATAGAATTTTATCAATTGCATGGACTTGTCAGATGGAAGTATCAATAATAATAATAATAATAATAATAATAATAATAATAATAATAATAATAATAATAACAACAACAAAGAGAATGACAACAACAACAACAACAACAACAATAATGATGATGATGATATAATGATAGTTTCGTAGACTGACTCCATAGTTTGAAAAATAAAACATAAACCAAAGCAAATTCTAATTATGCCTTCCATTAAACACTAATACAAAAAAAAAAAAATCTCGATATAGTGCAGCGAGATAGAATATACTAGAATGCAGCATGCACTCTTGTGGAAGACAGATGTTTGGAATCGGTAAATATTGTGTCAATGTTCAGGAAACTATTTCCAAAACTGTTGATTTAGAATCTCATATTTCCACGTTCTGTATTTAGGTCCACAGTTTTTACCAGCATTGATGTCATTCGTAAAAGACAATTCTTCCATGGACGGAAGGCAGAATCAAAGGATTTCTGGAAAGACAGGAGAAAGTTCTTCTCAAACCGTGGTCTTAACCCAGGTTTACTTACCACAGACTGGCCTCATTCAATATTCTGGTTAAAAAGGGTGACGGATTATATTGAGCATCCAAGACGAGAAACAAATATATTCCTGGGTTTCCACACGGTTTCTGGCAACCAAGTATCTTCCAAGGATTTCTTCAAGCTGAGGACATGACAGAAGACATGCACAAGGTGATGCATTATGGAAATTGAACTCAGAACTTAACGGCAGACGAAATACCGCTAAGCATTTCGCCCGGTGTGCTAACGTTTCTGCCAGCTCGCCGCCCCGCCTTTGTTGATGCATTGTGGAATTAAACCCGAAGTCATTTAGTTGTAAAGTAAACTCTTTAATTACATAACCACAACTCTACCAATAACTATGCTTGCTGTCATGGCCACAACTGTATCCATAAACTGTTCATATTCACATAACCATGACTGCACGCATGGTCCTTCTTGTACAAAGATCAATTTTTGCACTCATCCGACTATCGTTGGCGAAAGGTAAATCGTTTGAGGTGGGATTCCAAACTGTGTATCATAATGAACGCTGTTCGAACTTACCTTTGACTTCAGCGATAATTCAGTACACTACTTTACCATGACAAGTAAATCTTTCATAATGAGATGGTATGATGTGAATATAATTGTATGTGGTGGCATTGCAATACAATACTTACAAAGCTTTGGCCCAAATCCAGCAGAAAAAAAATGGAAGAAACAATTCAAAGCAAAACACAAGCAAGGCAGAGGTGCATTGGAAGGAAAGGTCTGAGAGGAGACGATTGAAATGGTAATGCCATTTTCAGTTTTAGTAATTTGGAAGTTCTATTTCTTGTTGCATGCGAGTAGATATGGTTGTGTGAAGGGGCAGCGAGGCAAGTTAGGATTTTGAATAAGCATAAGGTTGAATCATTGTGGAAAAAATAACTAGTCAAGTACTGGTGACTCATGATTCATACTGGTGATTCATAGATCTAATAAAAGAGGGAGATACAGTTGAGCGTTATTTTAATACTCCTTTTTGTTTTTAGGAGAAGTTTCTGTCCCTTCTCCAATTGTTAAATGTCCATTAAATTTGAAATCTTAATTGTTAATATGACATGGTATGTCATAAGTGTCTGTATATTGTGTTCTTTGTCAATTTAGTTATAAAATAAACAGATTAATCAACGGAATACATTGTCTGCAAGTCGATGGGTACCGCATATTCTCCTCCATTTTCTCATTGCTATATAAATTTAGGGTAAAATAACCCCCTTTTACCCTTTACCCGCACCCACTTATTGCACTTGGTATAACACTAGTGTAACAATAATTGGGTACCCTCCCAACAGTATATTGGATAGATACTATCCCTTAGTGGGTTGAATCCTCAACCCCTAACTCTCTTTGAGTATATATATATATATATATATATATGATGGGTCTCCCGTCTTTATATACATATAACCTCGTCTATACATATATATATACATATAACCTCGGCTATATACTATAGCCTCGGGCCGACCAAAGCTTTGTGAGTGGATTTGGTAGGCGGAAACTGAAAGAAGCCTGACGTATATATGTAATTATATATATATATATATATATATATATATATATATATATATATATATATATATATATATATATATATATATATATATGTATGTGTGTGTGTATATGTTTGTGTATCTGTGTTTGTCCACTCAAAATCGCTTCACAACCGATGCTGGTGTGTTTACGAGCCCGTAACTTAGCGGTTCGGCAAAAAGAGAACGATAGAATAAATACTAGGTTTACAAACCATAAGTCCTGGGGTCGATTTGCTCCACTAAAGGTGGTGCTCCAGCATGGCCGCAATCAAATAAAAGAGTAAAAGAGTAATATATATATATATATATATATATATATATATATATATATATATATATATATATATATATATATATGTATGTATACAGACATGCAGGAAGTAAGTAGACACCTTTAATTTTCAAAATCTTTTATTTAATACGCAAAGCGAACAATTGAAATGTAATCGATAGGTAGGACTACATACTTTAGTATTTAGTTGACATTCCCTTTGCAGTTTTTAATTCAGAAACACTTTTTGGCATTGAACTGATGAGCTTTGTGATTGTCTCTTGTGGAATTTCTGCCCACTTTTCTGACAACAATCAAAACAATTTATCTTTAGATTTAGGTTTCTGTCGAGTTTTTCGTATAGCTCTATCTAGTATGCTCAACAGATTTTCAATCGTGTTCATGCCAGGAGATTGGCTCAGCCAAGGAAGCTTTTTGATCCCGTTTTCAGTCAGCCATTGTTGATTCCTTTTCGCTGTGTGGCATGGAGCCCCATCTTCCATGAATAAAGCTCATTTTTCGTTATGTTATCGTGTGAATACATCGGAAGTAGTCCTTGCTGAAGTATTTCGATGTATTTTTCAGAGTTTATGGTTCCAACACATTCGATCAGCTCAGAACGACCATTGCTGGTGACAGCTCCCCATACCATTACAGAGATACCGCCATGTTTTACAGTTGGTTGGAGTCGTTTTAAATCAAATTCTTGATCGGGAAGCCTCCAGACGCAAACACGTTCACTGTCTGAAAACAATGCAAATCTGGATTCATCTGAGAAAATCACTCTATTCCAAAATGAACTGGATTCTTCTGACATCTCCGTAGACCATTTCTTTCTTTTCATGATATTAATTGGTTGAAGGAGAGGTTTTCTTCTAGCTGCTCGTCCACAATACTCAAGCTTATGCAGATGTAACACACATTCTTGGACTAACTTCTAGCTGTTTTGCAATGTCAGAAGCCTTCGAACGGGGTTCGTTTTCCATAATTCTCTTCAAACAGCGAAGCTTCCATTCTGAGGATTCAGGTTGGCTGGGACGAGAATCTTTAGTTTGTTTTTCTTGGCTTTTGAATTGCACTATAATTCTATTAACAGTAGCAAGAGGAATTTGAAGATTTTCCGCAATTTTTCGCTGGCTAAGACCAGCTTCAGGTTGCCCAACAATACGACCTCTTTGAAAGAATAATTACATTGTAAATTCTACACCGCTGAAAACATATTAAGACGCTTAGATCAGAAATATTGAAAATTAAAGGTGTCTGTTTACTTCCTGCATGTCTGTGATTATATACACACATATATATAATATATATAAGTATATCTATGTATATCTAAATATACACACATACATACAAGCATACTATATCTATATATGTATACAGACACACACAAACATATATATATAAAAGTATATCTATTTATATATAAATATACATACACATATGATATATATAACATATGTGTGTGTATGTATGTGTATGTAATATTTATACATGCATACATACCTACATACACACAGAGGTACTCACACACACATGTTTATATCTATATCTATATATATATATACCGTTCTGCATTTAATTTCAAGTAGATGTCGTCACTCTGCTATCCCTCTGTCAATATATTTAATAAAACGCCATATTGGTGATCCATCTTGTTTTTGTCATTTCGCTTCACACGCCGCAGATTTCTGTCTTGGGCTGCAACGTATCATCGTCATCATCATCACCACCCTCCTGATCATCATCCCATTCTTACAAAAATGAGCAAGTTACCAAAGTGGGGAACCCCGAAGAGAAAGGTAGGCTTCCAGGGACCATTCTGGCACTACAAGATGATGACCATCCAATAAGACAATCACTCTTTTCTCAATCCATCATTTTGGTGACACTTGGCGGAAACGTATCGGATTTCAATCCATTAACTTCATTTTGTTTATTAAATTATTTCTTACAACTCTTAATATTGACAACAATAACAACAACAACAACAACAACAACAACAACAACAACAACAACAACAACAGCAACAACAACAACAACAACAACAACAACAACAACAACAGTAGTAGTAGCAACAACAACAACAATAACAACAACAACAACCGTGTTGAGAAGATGAAAGCCAATGATACGAACAATAACAGGAAGAGGAGCAATATCTGTAGCGACAATAAGAGGAATAACACCAATAAGAAGAATAAAAACAACGACAACAATGGCGATGCCAAGAAAAAGAATAACTTAAAGAATACAAAAATAAAATATAAAAACAAAAGTTAAAAACAACAACAGCAACAACAATAATCCTTTCTACTCTAGGCACAAGGCCTGAAATCTTGGAGGAGTGGCTAGTTGATTACATCGACCCCAGTGACCCACTGGTACTTTTTTTTTTTTTGAAACCGAAAGAACGAAAGGCAAAGTTTCCCATGGGCGGAATTTGAGATTAGCACGTAAAGGTCTTGAAGAAATGTCCATAAGCATTTTGTCCGATGGACTAACGATTCCGCCAGCTCACCGACTTTTTAATAGTAATAATAATAATAATAATAATAATCTTTTCTATTATAAGCACAAGGCTTGAAATTTAGGGAAGGAGGATAGTCGATTACATCGACCTCAGGACTCAATTGGTATTTATTTTAATTGACCCTGAAAGGATGAAATGCAAAGTCGACCTCGATGGAATTTGAACTCGGAACATAACGACGGGCGAAATACCGCTAAGCATTTTGTCCAGCGTGATAACGATTTTACCAGCTCGCTACCTTAATAATAATAATAATAATAATAATAATAATAATAATAATAATAATAATAATAATAATAATAATAATAATAATAATAATAACAGCAATACTTGAAGATAGGGTAATCCAGATGATGGGGAAGTGCTATCACTATGGATCGTCGTGTCACTCTTTCCTTCAGCGTCTTCATATATTTACTGCATTTCAAGTTTGACCAATTTTTGAAATTAGTCGCTCACATAATTTTTGGTTTTCTTTTCCCTGTTTTTCTCTAATTAATTAGTTTTTTCGTTAATTATTTTAACCATTATATTTTAGTTTTCTGTTTAATAAAAGCTTCGTTGTTTTTGGCAATCTTAATTCTCCATCCTTGGTTTTGCGTTGTCAGTGATATCATAAATCTTCTATATTCCCATATCTGGAACTCTTGTAATTTATTTCGTAATGCTTTTTGTGTTGTGTCCATATTTCAGCTCCTTGTACGAGAATGGTTCATACAGAACACTTTTATAATGTTTTCTTGGCTTCGGTGTCAATGCTGCGCTAAAAGAATATGGAAAATATTACATTGTAACTTGTAAATCTTATCCGAGAAAAAAATTCAAAAATACAAAAGGGAAATTAATTAGCAGAAGTCACAACTTCTTTCTGAGACGCTCGTCTCTTAACAAAGAGATCAGAGATCATTTTCAACTAAGTACAACTAGCATATATTTGCTAGTGAAAGGAGAAGCGGGATGTGATGGCGGTAATACTTTATGTCCAATTAAAGCGGCAAACTAGCAGAATCATTAGAACGGTGGAGAAAATGCTTAGCAGCATTTAGTCCATCTACGTTTTGAGTTCAAATCCCGCCGAGGTCGACGTAGCCTTCCATCTTTTATAAGTACCAGGTGAACACTGGGGTCAATGTAATCGACTTACCCCTCCCCCGAAATTGCTGGCCTTGTGCGAAAATGTGGAAGCAAATTAATAATGGTCACTCTCTAGGTCAGATATTAAAAAAAAATATATTTATTTCAAGGCAGTCAAAGCAGTGAGGATGAAAATAAACCTGTTTACATTTATAGTAAACATTCTTTTGTAGACTTAAATGTGGAAAGACCTTCGTTTTAGGAATTCTTCTTACAAGGTACTGAGTTGGGTTAAGAGCGACGTCACAAAACTATAGGAGACGTTGTTTGTGTGCTTCATCAATGATAGACACCAAATCCGTCTTCCCAACTTAAAACACGCGTGAGTGCACACGCGTACACACACACACACACACACACACACACACAGAGAAACATATATACAACGAGACTGTAGTAGAAGTCACTTGCACAAAGTGCCACGTAATGAGACTGAACCATGTGGTTGGGGAGCAGGTTTCTTACTACCAACCACACACCACGTCTGCGCCTATATATATATATATACACACACATACATACACAGAAACGCTGAGACACGCATACATACAATACATACACACACATACGCATACGCATATATAACTTTAAACGAAGAGCAGTCAGGGTTGAAAAAATGAATAAAAGTATTGAACAGTAAATATGTCTTCATAGAATAATTGTGGAAAGGGGAAGAATTTGTGGCATTAAATCTTCTCCAATTGATCAGAGAAAAGAGGGATGAGAGGAAAAAGCCTCTCCGGCCGGGATGAACGAATAAAAAAAAGATGAAGAATAAAATTATCCACCAGATACAGGCATGGTTTTGTGGTAAGAAGTTTGCTTCCCATCCACATGGTTTCGGGTTCAGTACCACTGGGTGGTACCTTGGGTTAGTATCTTCTTCTGTAGCCTATGCTCAGACCAAGCTAAGCCTTGCGAGCGGAATTGGTAGATGGAAACTGGAGCCCGTCGTGTATATATATATATATATATATATATATATATATATATATATATATATATATATATATATATATATATATATATATATATATATATACACAATTCAATTAGAGGTTAAATTTGCCTATCCAATGAATTACTGATTCATCACCTAATATTTGTTGTGAATAATGATAATATTCATAAAATAATAGGTCTAAATATAAATCATGGCTTATAATCATTCAAAAGAAAATCAAGGTATAACATTTAATAAAAAATTATCTGCAAAAATCCAACATATTCTCTTACGCCTGTTTCAATTAAGCCTAAAGATTAACATAGCAACTATTATTAATTGAAACAGCTGTAAGAGAATATGCTGGATTTTTTGCAGATAATAAATTATTATATATATGTGTGTGTGTGTGTGTGTGTTTTGTTTTGTCTGTGTTCCCCTATCTATTTTTCTATCTATCTGTTTACCTATCTGTCTGTTTGTCCGTTACCCACCATCGCTTGACAGCCGGAGTTGTTTTTCCGACCACGTAACTTAGCGGTTCGGCGATCGAGACCGACAGAATAAGTACAAGGCTTAAAAAGTAAAATAAGTGCTGGGGTCGATTCATCCGACTAAAACTTCTTGAAGCTAGTGCCCCAGCATGGACACAGTCTAAAAGAATAAAAAACACACAAAAGAACCTGTGTATCAATTCATGTTTCTATATTGACTTTGGAAAAACTATTCTGCGATTTAGAATGGCCATTTACGACGACTTGTAGTACTCCAAGACTGATAAATGGTGAAACAACTAAAAAGGTTGATAGAATGACTTGGATGGAACTGAAATCAATTGTTTGAAGTATGAATTCGACATCTCCAGCCTTGTTATCGGATTCTATTAGAAGTTTAAGCGAGATAAACAACCATCGGGTTAGACTATTAAATAGAAGTGAGTCTGCAAGGCTGCAAGGTGGAGTGGTAGAAATAGACTAAATAACTTGCTATATTTAGTTATGTCCCTTTATATTCAGAGAGAAGAAACCGGCGCTATCAACTGAGATCTTTAATTGTTCCAACGGAGTGGTAATGATATTTTGAATTTGAACGGCTGAAGTTCCATGGATCTGTCAATTGTGATCTTATGTCACCATTGTGAGAAATTGATATATAACTAGGGATACAAAAGAACAATTTTGCCGAGGAAGATGAATAAGTATCGAATATATAATTATCAAATTGTAAATATATAGGTTTCTCATTTAGCGAGTGCAACTCTCATGTTTGGAGGGGACAAAACAATGAATTTCAGGGGTTCTTAGACAAAAACTTTTAACTATTTTTCCATCTGGACCTACACGGTTCTAAATTATCTATCAAAACGTTTTGTGGTCTTTTACACTTCACATATTTGTTGAAAAGATAGAATATGTCGCCTCATTACAAATTTATATCAGCTGAGATTTTATCAATGAGCAACAGAATAAAAGAAAAAAAAAACACGAATAAAAAACAATGAAGATGCGTCTTTAAACCATAAATTTCTGTTAAAAGAGATAAACTGCCATGACTCAGTAGTTTCGATGTTTAGACATTCAGGTTTAATAATATAAAGTTAGATTTATATTATTTCGGTGATGTTCAATTTTATACTTGGTATAACATCACAAAATGGCCGTTATGTCGTTCTCAACAAACAAAGAATTTTATTACTCTACTGTTTTTAGTCATTTCCAGTTGTTCCACTGATGGACTTCATTCATGCCTATTGGGAAGTATTGAAATAAATAGAAACAGACGAACAATAGAATTCGTAAGATAAAATTTTGTGTGCCGTGACAAGCATTCAAATGTTTCGGGCAGAAATCCTTCGTAGAGTTGTTATTTACTGCTCCATACGATTGTTCCATTTATGCCACTCAATCTTACTCTTGACTTCCATATTTTAACACGAGAGAAACCAATTACCACTGACCCCATATACTTTACTGATATCTGTTTACCCTGAATTGACATAACGGTGTCTAGTAGCCCTCTCTTCGGGGTTTTCGACTTTACTAACTTTAAAGGCTTGATGATGGATGAGGATGTTACGGCAATGGTCACGCGAAAAACCTCATAATACTACAGTTCTATATTTAAGTGTTGAGGAATTATGTACATTATTTACATTATTTACATTTGACGGATATTTATCTTCATCTTGTTTGTTGTTAATACAACACGGGCATATGGCATAGTGATTAAGAGCGCAGGCTACTAACCCCAAGATTCCGAGTTCGATTCCAGGCAGTGACCTGAATAATAATAATAATAATAATAATAATAATAGCATCGAAAAATATCTTAGAATAAGAACCCAGTTTCGAAATTTCCCGAAGACACCTGATGAAGGCTGGAGGGTACATCAGCCGAAACGTTGTGTTAACAACAAACAAGATGAGGGCAAATATCTGTCAAATGTAAATAATGTATTATAATAGTAATGTAGTTTTTTTCGCAGTCATTTTAATGGCTCCTACGAAACTATGGGATGTTGCACAAGCACTCAGCACTGAGTGCACTCTTTCTAACAGCAGACACACCTGTAAGCTAATGAACTTATGTGACCCGTATTCTCTTCTCATTTATTTATGTGTGTGTGTGTGTGTGTGTGTGTGTGTGTGTGTGTGTGTGTGTGTGTGTGTGTGCGTGTATATACACATACATGTGTGTGCATGTGTGAATGTATGTATTTATATGCTCTCTATGTAACCTCACGTGGTCGTTGGTGACTTTTTTTCCTCTTTCGTCTTGTACTTTCCTGTGTTTCTTATTTCCGAAGAAGAGCTACACTCGAAACGAAAAACTACTACTCATTTCCTTCTCTGAGCGTCTTAATATATTGCTTGTGTCACGTTCACACTTTTGTTTGTTTGCTTTTTTCTTTTTCTCTTTGTCTTTGGAATTGATTAAATCTGTTTAATATAGAACTAACATAAAAATGAAGCCATAAATATGAAATAAATACAGACACACACGCACTCACGCATACGCACAAGCACGCATGCGCGCGTCCACACACACACATACACCCTGGCAATATATAAACATCGAGTCTTCTGCTGTCTGCTGACCTTAGAATATGTCGTCAGCTCCTTCCAGATGGCTGTGTGTCTTAGCGCTCAGTCTACATGTCTCTCTCTCTCTCTGTTGGTAGCAAAGTCGTCTCCTCTAACTCTGCATAGGAACATATGTTTGGTGTTGTTACCCCATTCTTTCCCATTCTCTCTCTCACTCTCTCGGGGGTATTTCTCTCTCTAGTCATACCTTTCTCACATACTCACTTACTCTCTCCCTTTCTCTCATTCTGCAGGAACAGATCTCTTTCTTTCTCTCTCTCTCTCCCTCTCCGTATCTAACTATCTCTCTCTCTCTCTCTCTCTCTCTCTCTCTCTCTCTATCTATCTATCTATCTATCTATCTATCTGTCTGTCTGTCTATCTAGCTATCTGTCTGTCTGTCTGTCTGTCTGTCTGTCTGTCTGTCTGTCTACTCATATCTATCTGCTCATATTTAAATAGGTATTCATATAGAAGCAGTGTTTAGATACCTTGCGAATAATAATAATTAAAAACAAACACTGCCTGTTACAGATTATGAACAAAATATTTTGTGCTTAGATCAAATATAATTTTCATCTACTAAACTGATATTTCGGTAAACACGCTGCCATATCTCAAACTTATGTGAATCATGGAAGTTCGTACGTTCGGACATCGTCTGTTTCATTTATAGTTTTGATCAATCATGTCATCAATCCATTGGCGACATGGCGCTCACATTGTGGAAGACACTTAAAGTAGTGATACACAAAAATATCGGAGTCATCAAGGTGTTAGCTTCCATAGATGAATGAACGAAATCTCATTGAAAATCTCGTCTGTTCAGCTGTGTAACGTTGTTGATATCAGTAATTCGAGGGGAGTGGGGAAACACTTATCTTTCTTTCTACTTGCCTCTCTAACTCTTCTCATGTTTCATTGTACATCGTCTGGAAAGAAAATATATTTGTATAGATGGAAATATCGACCATATTGTAACCCGTGTCCATCTGTTTGAGCAAAAGGAGTGACGTTCGAAGGTTCGGAGTATAACAATTAAAACTGATTCTTTTTAGGCCACTTGCATATTTCATCTAGCTCACATTGCAGGTGCATAGTTTCTTTAGGGTTCTGTATCACCTGTGAGACTTTTGTGTCATCTGCATAACTTGTGACCATGGCTCTCTGTGTGGCTGAGGGCATGTCTGAGAGGGCCATTATGATCAGTAGTGGTCCCGAAACAGTGCCTTGCGGAACCCCACTCACTATTTGCGTGTCACTGGCGGTAGTCCCATTGGCTACTACCACCTGACTTCTATCCTTCAGAAAGTCATGAAGCCATTCTCCCAATTTTCCAACTATGCCGAGATCACGCAGTTTGTGACATATCATTCCGTGATCGACTTTAACAAAGGCCTTTGCAAAGTCGAGGTATATCACTTCCACATTTGAGTGGTTGAGCAATTGTTTCAGAACCCAGTCATAGTGTTGTAAGAGCTGAGTCAGGCAGCTTCTTCCTGGTTGGAAACTATGTTGGGTGTCAGGCAGCAAGTCATTTTCTTCAAGGATATTAGTTTCCTTCTGACTATTCGTTCCATGATCTTGCTGATGTGCGAGGTCAGAGAGATAGGTCTGTAGTTCTTGGCCTCCACTCTGCTACGTCCTTTATGAATTGGGCTACACACACACACACACACACACACACACACACACACACACACACACACACACACACACATACATGGAGGTGCACATTTTAGTTAGTTGAGTACATGGAATGAGGAAAACAGTGAATAAAGGAAAGATAGAAAAGGATGAAAAGCAGAATATAAGAACTGGCGTCTCACAGATTCCGTTTCTTCGAGGTTCAGCTTCCGTCGTAGCCACGATGAAAATGTCTTTTACTAAAGAAGCGATATTTATTTAACAAAGAACATTGGTGTCATCGTTGCTAATTGAACCCGTCATAACTGGTTGGTGAATTATTGGAGAGATATTTTTGATCGCCGCTGGGAAATCTTTGACTAATTTTAGCGGTTTTGCTTGATTGAACACATAAAATCGATATCAACTGAAATTGCTATTGGTCTATCGGACAACTGAAGCTGAAAGTTCTGTCGTTATATTCGATTAGCGCTATATCTGTTCTGTATGCGAACACACACAAACACACGCACGCACGCACACACACACATACACACACACACACATTCTCATACACACACATGCAAACGCAAACACACACGCATAACACGAATATACGAATACCTACACACACGCAAACATACTGAACTGCAACATGCACACACATGCACATAAACGTGTTTACGTACGTGTTTACGTATAGGAACAAATACATACACGTATATAAAATCACACGTACATAACTTTGCACACAGCTACAGCATCATACCCACACACATACACAAATGTGCGAGGATATAGGCCTACACTTAGATTCTCAATTAAGCATTTAATACATAAATGTACATCCAAATTTGCGCGTTTGTCGTGGGAAATGAAGAGAAAGAGAGAGAGAGGTAAGAGAGAGAGGGAGAGAAAGGGAGAGTGGGGAAAGAGAAAGAGAGAGAGAGAGGTAAGAGAGAGAGGGAGACAAAGGGAGAGTGGGGAAAGAGAAAGAGAGAGAGAGAAGCATTTACATAGTCGTCGATGTATACCAACACTTCTGTATTTTCGCTATCTGTCTGTCTATCTGTCTGTCTGTCTCTACCCATCTGCCTATCTCTTCCTCGCTTTCATTATAACCTTCTCTGTGTTTCTCTTCATCTCACTGTCACATAACCTTTTTGCATACAAACACAAAGAAGCCTACACACACACACACACACACACACACACACACACACACACACACACACACACACACACACACACACACACACACACACACACACACACTTAAACATACTAAATATCTCTGTCTGTCTCTCCCCATCTCTGTCTGTCTCTCCCCGTCTCTGTCTGTCCCTCCCCGTCTCTCTCTCAGTCTCTTTCCCTCTCACTCAACTCACCAACACTTACTGAATTAAAGAAAGCCTTTTGATTTTGTTTAAAAACATTGAAGTAGAAAAAAAATGCAAGGAATTGTTTTGTAAGGTTCCTGATAGGAGTTTTAACCCGGAAAGCAGATTTTACTCACTAAAACCAATGAAATAAAGAAACGTATTTCTTTTCAACTCTTTTCTTACATTACACTGTTGTAAATGATGAGTGTGGAGTCGAGGCTAGATTAATTAAACTCATCACTCCGATTGGAACCAGTTGCCAGAAATCCTTTACTCATGATCACAGGCCATTGATGAGTTTCTGTAAACTTTGTTAATCTCAGTCAGAGCTAGCATTGAAATCACAGTATCAACCAGACCATCAGATGCTGTTATACACCGCTGGTCACAATGTGCTTCCAATTCTGTCTTGATTGCGCCATTCTTTTCCATCTTGGCTTAACTAAATCGTCTTCCAATCGTAGTGGGATCATTCAAATGGCCGTTTCCGGTCTTTTGGCTGCCACTCATCCTAGTACTTATTTTTTTAAACCGGGTACTTGCTCTATCCATCTCTTACGCCAAACGGCTAAGTTAAACGTAAGCACACCAACACCGGTGGTCAAGCGGTTGTGTGAGACAAATACATGCACAGATAGACAGACAGACTCATACACACACACACACACATACATACACACACACACACACACACACACACACACACACGCACACACACATACGACGGGCTTCTTTCAGAAACAACGGAATGGGTCTAAAAGTCTGTGATGCAATTGCTCAACCCAGAAAAGTGTGGTGTTTACCAATTTGCCATAAGAAATTTGTCCATATTCTTGAAGCATATGTGTTTGTATATATATATATATATATATATATATATATATATAGTTCAAAAACACAATAACAAAAAAACAAAAAAACAACAAAGTGAGGACGTGATATGGATAGTATTATTGGACGCTCAGGAAAGGAAAGAGAGAGTGTATGACGTTTCGGGCGTAGCCCTTCGTCGGAAAGATGGAAAGTTCGGAGAATGGAAGAACGGAGAAAGAGGAAAATGGTACCGATGCCCACGAGGTTATATATATATATATATATAGAGAGAGAGACATATATGTGTATATATATTGTTCATAGATGAGATCCAGACATTCTGCGTATAGAATACACTTTGTAGTGCCCATGAGATTTAAACTTGAGCGGGTTTAGAAATAAGTGCAAGGTTAAGCAAGTTGGACAGGTCAATATATAAAGTACACTAAGTACACGAAATATAAAAAATGTCCGACGTATACAGAATAAAATGATACAGAGAATTAAAGGGGCTGAAGAAAAGGATTACAAATTCAACAGCCGTTTCCGGGAGCTCGGTGGTCCATAATAATCGTTTCGACTCTAGGCACAAAACCCCCAAATATTTTTCGTGTGTGTGTGTGTGTGGGGGGGAGTCGATTAGATTGACCCCAGTACGCAACTGGTACTTAATTTATTGACCCCGAAAGGATGAAAGGCAAAGTCGACCTCAGTGGAATTTGAACTCAGAACGTAAAGACAGACGAAATACCGCTAAGGATTTCGCCCAGCATGCTAACGTTTCTGCCAGCTCGCCGCCTTAATGGTCCATAATAATGCTTGTAGATTGATTCCATCATAGAATGAGACGAGCCTCCATCCTGAGGGATGAGATCTTACTTTTAAGGTGTTAAAGGGAAAGAGGTTCCATCTTTGAACTTTTCTCCTTTAACATCTCAAATGCGAGAACTCTTTCACGAAGACAGAGACTCGTCTCATCTTATGATGGAATCAATCTACAAACATTATTTTGGACCACCGAGTCCCCCAAAACAGCTGCTGGATTTGTAATTGTTTTCTTTCAGCCCTTTAATTCTCATTATCATTTGTACTCTGTGTAAGTTGGACGTTTTTATATGTATACATATATACATATTTTTGTGTTTCATGTATCTAATATACTTTATATATTGATCTGCCTAGTTTCCTTATTCCTATTTACTTCTGTCTGTCTGTCTGTGTCTCTCTTGTCTGTGTTTGGGTTGTTTTTGCATAGGGGCCATCCGGACTCCCGCCTTTGCTGTGAACAGGAATTAATCTTCTCTCTTCGCTCTTTTGCCCCACATGGGCTCAACTCTCCTCCTTTCTTCATCTGGCACCTACTTCCTCTCTTCATTCTTACCCACCTCTCCTCTTCTCTCTTGCCCTGACACCTACTTCCTCTCTTCATTGATACTCCCACCTCCTACTCCCACATACCCACCTCCTACTCCCACACATATGTATATATATATGTGTGTGTGTGTGTGTGTGTTTGTGTGTCTGTGTTTGTCCCCCCAACATCGCTTGACAACCGATGCTGGTGTGTTTACGTCCTCGTAACTTAGCGGTTCGGCAAAAGAGAGCGATAGAATAAGTACTAGGCTTACAAAGAATAAGTCCTGGGGTCGATTTGCTCGACTAAAGGCGGTGCTCCAGCATGGCCGCAGTCAAATGACTGAAACAAGTAAAAGAGTAAAAGAGTAAAAGAGTATATACATATATATATATATATATATATATATATATAAGGTTGAGGATGGTATTGGATTTAACCAAACCCCGGAGGATACAGGTAATAACCGAGTAAGTGCTGTATACCGATTAGTTTGCCGCAGTCGTTGTATGAACAGGATTGGGTATCATAAGTCGTGTATTAGCGTGTGTATATGTAAATATATAAAAACAAAAAGATAAAGAGAGCAAAGGTAAGGCTGAAGAATTTTATGGATAGAGTCTTACAGCTGTTTCTGGGAAGATCCAGTACTTCCCTTCATCGGAGACAGAAAAAAATAAAGTAATCTATTATTATATCCATAGGCGGATATTTTTAGTATGAAGTGGTAAAGAGTGTGATGTGCTGAAAAAAGAGAGAACAGTATGAAGTGGTAAAGAGTGTGATGTGCTGAAAAAAAAGTAGTGTTCTCTCTTTTTTCAGCACATCACACTCTTTACCACTTCATACTAAAAATATCCGCCTATGGATATAATAATAGATAACTTTATTTTGTCTGTCTCCGATGAAGGGAAGTACTGGATCTTCCCAGAAACAGCTGTAAGACTCTATCCATAAAATGTTTCAACCTTACCTTTGCTCTCTTTATCTTTTTGTTTTTATATATTTACATATATATATATATATATATATATATATATGCACACACAAATGCTGCAATGGTCTACTTCGCTGGGAGACTCAACGAATCCTCTGGTCTAACAACCCCATTTTCCGTCTTGAATATTTTTAGGGGATGCCCTTCTGTTGCGAGTATTCAGACCTCGTCTCCAGACTGCCTTTGCTCTTCTCCCTCCCTTCCATTTATCAGTCTTGGCATCATATTGGTAATAAAGCTGATCGCTTACTTCTAAATTATTTGACTCCATAGGAGCAGGGCTGGGGACCAAAGACTTTGGAGTTATTTAGGAATTTTATTATTTCTGCAGTTCTATCATCGATATATTCTGAGTGCAAATCTTGATCAGAGTTACTTTACCGACGATGAAACAGGTTGTAGAGTTAATGGAACGGCAATGCCATGCTCCAGCATGGCCACTGGGTGAAACTAGAAGAAGAAAAAAAAAAGAAACAAATACAACAGCAATTCCAAAATAAAAGCGAGAACCAGTGGGAGAAAGTGCTGTTGATTAAATATGAAATCATTAAAAGATTAAATTGTGTTAGTGAAGAAACAGAAGTAATTTGAAATAAATGAGCGCCATGTCAGCATTTTCAGCAGCGCCATCTGTACAGATAAAAATATATAACTGTTTATAGCCCTCGCGTTTTTAATAAATCGACATATAAAGTCCATCCTCCCCTTCCTTCCCATGCTCTCGTGTAAATATTGATATCGTCACACTGTAAACAACTATCACGTGCTCCCGTTTGATGTTCGAGACAAGGGGGCGTCAAAGTGCTAGGTTCGTTCCTTCTCACAACCACTTACATCACACACAAACATATGCGTGTATATACACAATCTACACTCAAGTCATGCACATACATACATACATACATACATACATACAAATTCATTTGGACACGCTCACGTGACATATTCGAACGTGTGTGCACATTTTCACATATATACATACAGAAATACATACACGTATATACAAATTACATGCATATCTATCTATCTATCTATCTATCTATCTATCTATCTATCTATCTATCTATCTATCTATCTATCTATATATATATATATATATAACGTGAGAGTGACCTAGCCTGCATCATGAACGCGTGTTTAAATGCTTGTGTGTGTGTGTGTGTATGTATGTATGTATGTATGTATGTATATATATATATATATATATATATATATATAAATTCATAAGAATGGTACAACAAGGTACCGATATTTGCTGGAGAATAGCGATCGATATAAAAACGACGCTATTGTATAGCTTCACTGCGTATATACTGGCAAAAATGCGTGTGTGCAACAAAACATGAAAAACTTGTCTTACCTTAGGAAGAACATCCGAAAATGAACAACCCAGATTAAGGTAAGACAAGTTTTTCATGTTTTGTTGCACACACGCATTTTTGCCAGTATATACGCAGTGAAGCTATACAATAGCGTCGTTTTTATATCGATCGCTATTCTCCAGCAAATATCGGTACCTTGTTGTACCATTCTTATGAATTTATATATATATACCCTTTAGGGCTACTTTTTGCTGGAAATTGATACATTTGTATTAATACATTTGTATTGAAATATTTTTCATTATATATATATATATATATATATATATATATATATATATATATATATATATATATATATTAAATGAATACATACAGGCACGCACTCACACATACACATATATGGACACACATATACAATTATACGTCTACATACATACACACACGCACTTAAACACGCGTTCATGATGCATGCTAAGTCACTCTCACCCTCTCTCTCTCCCTCTCGCCTTCTCATTTTTTCAAACACGCACTCACATACAAACAAACATATAAGCAAACATATTCTCATACACATACATACATACATACATACATACATACATAGACACACATGTATACGCCTATATACTTACGCACATTAACGCACACACTCTCTCATACACACGCGCACACACACATGTACACACCTACACACTTACGCACATACACACACCTACACACATACATACATACCTACACACATACACACACACACACACACACACACACACACACACACATTCACAACTCCGCAGTTATAATCCGAGGGAAATTTCTTCAGTGAAGGGCAAAAATCTCTTTTGTAGAAGTCATTTGCAATGTTTGTTGATCTTTCTCCCATAAACTGAAGCTATTATTGTTGTTGTGATTGTTGTTGTTCAGCCCTAGGTCAGCTCTGATCAAGTAGATGCATGATAAAAGACATTCCAACTATGACCATACCGCCTTTAACTATTATCCAACGTTTCATTTTCTAATGCAAAAAAAGATTGGAGATTGGTTTGAAGGTTATTTTGGCTGCTATTTCTACATGGACGGGAGACCAGGTACACCTTCACTGTCTCAAATGAATTGTGGGTAAATTCATTTATCGTTTATATGAAGTGACTTCGAAATCCATAGCCATGACAATGTTATTGAGCAAGGCAACAGTGTCACTCGTTCCTCTCCGCAAAATCGATCTTAAAAGGGCTGAATTTCTGAAGCACAACCAATAACGAATTTATATTTATTTCCGCAGGAATCACTTTGAAATACACAGATCAATCCCAGAGCTTGTTTTGTTAGAGCATAGTACTGTATTTATTCTATCGGATTCTTTTGCCGAACCGCTCAGTTACGAGGACGTAATCACTCCAACGCTGGTTGTCAAGCGCTAGTCGGGGACAAACACAGATACAAAAACATACGTGCAAAGCAACATACATATGTGTATATACAACGGGTTCCTTTCTGTTTCCGTCGTCCAAATCCACTCACAAGGCCTACACTCTTCTACAGAAAGCAATCGGGGGAAAGCAAAGAAACAGTTGTTCATGTTGAATTCAACATGTGCAACCGTTAATCCAGAAACGCATTTTCTCTCCCCATTTCTTATTTCCCTCTCTCCGCCTGTTTTCTCTCCCCATTTTATTTTCCCTCTCTCCGCCTGTTTTCTCTCCCCATTTTATTTTCCCTCTCTCCGCCTGTTTTCTCTCCCCATTTTATTTTCCCTACTCTCCGCCTGTTTTCTCTCCCCATTTTATTTTCCCTCTCTCCGCCTGTTTTCTCTCCCCATTTTTTCCCCTCTCTTCGCCTGTTTTCTCTCCTCATTTTATTTTCCCTCTCTCCGCCTGTTTTCTCTCCCCATTTTATTTTCCCTCTCTCCGCCTGTTTTCTCTCCCCATTTTATTTTCCCTCTCTCCGCCTGTTTTCTCTCCCCATTTTATTTTCCCTCTCTCCGCCTGTTTTCTCTCCCCATTTTATTTTCCCCTCTCTCCGCCTGTTTTCTCTCCCCATTTTATTTTCCCTCTCTCCGCCTGTTTTCTCTCCCCATTTTATTTTCCCTCTCTCCGCCTGTTTTCTCTCCCCATTTTATTTTCCCTCTCTCCGCCTGTTTTCTCTCCCCATTTTATTTTCCCTCTCTCCGCCTGTTTTCTTTCCCCATTTTATTTTCCCTCTCTCCGCCTGTTTTCTCTCCCCATTTTATTTTCCCTCTCTCCGCCTGTTTTCTCTCCTCATTTTATTTTCCTTCTCTCCGCCTGTTTTCTCTCCCCATTTTATTTTCCCTCTCTCCGCCTGTTTTCTCTCCCCATTTTATTTTCCCTCTCTCCGCCTGTTTTCTCTCCCCATTTTATTTTCCCTCTCTCCGCCTGTTTTCTCTCCCCATTTTATTTTCCCCTCTCTCCGCCTGTTTTCTCTCCCCATTTCTTATTTCCCTCTCTCCGCCTGTTTTCTCTCCCCATTTTATTTTCCCTCTCTCCGCCTGTTTTCTCTCCTCATTTTATTTTCCTTCTCTCCGCCTGTTTTCTCTCCCCATTTTATTTTCCCTCCCTCCGCCTGTTTTCTCTCCCCATTTTATTTTCCCTCTCTCCGCCTGTTTTCTCTCCCCATTTTATTTTCCCTCTCTCCGCCTGTTTTCTCTCCCCATTTTATTTTCCCTCTCTCCGCCTGTTTTCTCTCCCCATTTTATTTTCCCTCTCTCCGCCTGTTTTCTCTCCCCATTTTATTTTCCCTCTCTCCGCCTGTTTTCTCTCCCCATTTTATTTTCCCTCTCTCCGCCTGTTTTCTCTCTCCATTTTATTTTCCCTCTCTCCGCCTGTTTTCTCTCCCCATTTTATTTTCCCTCTCTCCGCCTGTTTTCTCTCCCCATTTTATTTTCCCTACTCTCCGCCTGTTTTCTCTCCCCATTTTATTTTCCCTCTCTCCGCCTGTTTTCTCTCCCCATTCTTTCCCCTCTCTTCGCCTGTTTTCTCTCCTCATTTTATTTTCCCTCTCTCCGCCTGTTTTCTTTCCCCATTTTATTTTCCCTCTTTCCGCCTGTTTTCTCTCCCCATTTTATTTTCCCTCTCTCCGCCTGTTTTCTCTCCCCATTTTATTTTCCCTCTCTCCGCCTGTTTTCTCTCCCCATTTTATTTTCCCTCTCTCCGCCTGTTTTCTCTCCCCATTTTATTTTCCCTCTCTCCGCCTGTTTTCTCTCCCCATTTTTTCCCCTCTCTTCGCCTGTTTTCTCTCCCCATTTTGTTTTTCCTCTCTCCGCCTGTTTTCAAATGAGGGCAGCTCAAAAGAAGGCAGCGGTAATGAACTCCCTCCGTTACCAAAAGCCAATCCCATAGAATTGGCCAATGAAAAGGTGATTACACTGGCAGTGCCCCAGCATGGCCACATCCTCAGGACTGAAACATATAAAAGTATAAAATGATATATATCTATTCAATTGCTTGTATATGTGCGCACGTGCACATGTGTGTTTGTATTCGTATATTGTGTTGTAAGTGCGTATGTACCTGTATCTGATTGGTATGTGTGTGTGACAGTTGTTGGAAATAGTCTTCTAAACATAGGTTTATATCTGAACTGCAACTCTTCATCAATTGATAATTCATTCATATAAACCTTATTTTGTACGTAAACATTTGTTACAAGTCGTATTGCAAAGCAATCGACGTCACTCTATACATTTATATCTGTTATGTATTGTCATAATTGCTATGTTTGGCTCTGTTACAATTGAAGAACTCGTTGTCAAAAATAACCAGCTCGGTAATATTAAAGGAAATGGCCAACACGAAAACAGTTGCCAAATAACAACGAATTATTTCTGGCTTTATTCAAGCGGAATAACCCTTGTTTGACGTTATTATTTTTTTTTATTAATAATCCCTAGATTTCTGTGGAATGATTAACGTTGTTGTTGTAACTAATTGTTGTCCTTGGGGTCATTTTATTTGTCAATATTTGGTAAGGCAAAACGGGCGGCGAGCTGGCAGAATCGTTAGCATACTGGCAGTTCGTTCGTCTTTGCGTTCTGTGTTCAAATGCAGCCGGGGTCGGCTTTGTCTTTCATCCTTTCGGGGTCGATAAAATAAGTATCAGTCAAGTACTGGGGTCGATGTAATCGACTATCCCCCTCCCACGAAATTGCTAGATTGTGCCAAAATATAAAATCATTATTAGGAAGGGCGAAGCAGGCGAGCTGGCAGAATCATTAACTTGTCGGGCGAAATGCTGCTAAGCATTTCGTCCGTCCTTACGTTCCGAGTTCAAGTTCCGCCAAGGTCGACTTTGCTATTCATGTTTTCGCGATCGATAAAATAAATACCAACTGAATACTGGGTCGATATAATCGATTCATCTCCTCTCCCGACCTTGCTGGCCTGGTGCCAAAATTTGAAACCAATGGTTGATATTTTTCCTTGTGTGTTTTGTTGTTGTTGTTTTTGTTGTTGTAACACAACAAAATCATTTATGGTCAGGAGGGAGAGGGGGAAAGGAGGGCGAGGAGCAAAAGGGCAATGGTGCGAGAATGTGTGGGTGAAGGGGTCTGGAAGTAGGGTTCATGTTGGGAGATTCGTGGATGGACAGAGATGCGGTGAGACTTGCATCTACTAAGTAACTACTACTACTACAACTACTACTGCTGCTGCTACTGCTACTACTATCAGCACCGCCAATGGTACAACTACTGCTACCACCACCACCACTACTACTACTACTACTACTACTACTACTACTACTACTACTACTACTACTACTACTACTACTACTACTACTACTACGCTTGTAGTTTTCCTCTTCCTACACAGCTACAATACACCTTTTCACACCCTCTTAAGTACCCACAATGCTGGTTAAAGCTTGCCTTAATGCATGGCACATGTTTACAAGTGATATATGGGATGTGTGCGTATGTTTGTGTTTGTATGTGTGTGTGTGTGTGTGTGTTGTGTGTGTAGAGTCTATAGGTATCTTCGAATATGTTTAGTCTTATGTATGTGCGTGTGTATACGTTGATGCATTGATTTATGTATATATAATTGTATACATACATACATACATACATACATACATACATGCATACTTACCCATCTACCTACCTGCATACATACTTATATATGTATGTACGTATATATTTCTCTGTGTGTGTGCGTATATATATATATATATATATATATATATATATATATATATATATAAAATCTTGCAAAACAAATATGTATATATATATATATATATATATATATATGTATATGTACATATGTGTGTGTGTATACACACCCTCCCACACAACTTTCAGGAGCTGGCATGTATGCACTAAGTTGCTCCATATGTATGTAATTAGCTGAAGATTCAGGGCCGCGAATCCAGTTTCTGGAGGCTGAGGAAGTGAGATGTTGCTGTCAGACAAGCCGGGTAGATTGGGTAACGGAGCTGGCAACAGCAGCAGGTGATATATTGCACCCTTGGGTAAATAAACGTAACTCCACTTAGATCTTGATACCATTCATAGCATCAGCGTTTTCTGTTTATTATTGGTTAACTGAACAAAGAATGCAACACTTAACCTCTGGGGACAGCCCTCTATTTCATAGAAACTGTGAGGCCTACTGACTTCTATAAGCTCTCCCTTTCCATGAAGAAATAACTCCTACAGACATTCCCCGCCCGGTGGCAATATTCGACCCCAATAACTACAATAGATTCTTCCCTGTCTGGTGAGGGGGGGGGGGGTAGTGTGCTCTTTTAAGTTCTATAGATCCTCTCCCACCTGATAAAGAAACTGAGCCCTAATAAAACATCTTTTAGACTCTCCCTTACTTAGTGAAGATAATGAGCCCTCATAGCATCTACTTTTCCTCATCTTCCTGGTGAAGATACGAGACGAACATCTTAGTTAACCAACCAACATTGTTTGTGCCTTATATTAGATTCAAATTTTGGCACAAGGCCAGCAGTTTCGGAGGAGGGGTTAAGTCGATTATATCAATCCCAATACTCGGCTGGTACTTTATATTATCGACCCGGAAAGAGATGAAAGGCAGAGTCGACCTCAGTGGAATTTGAACTCAGAATGTAAAGATTGACGAAATGCCACTGCGCGCTTTGTCCGGCAAGCTAACGAATCTTCCGGCTCTAAAAAAGTATGAAAGGGCAGGAAGAAAGGTCGCTAAGTGTTCTGCTCGATTGGGTGACGATTCTGCCGGGTCATCACCTTGTATGCCGGATGTTATTAATTGTTTATAAGAGAAGCAAAAGGCTTGAAAGTCTGAAGGAGTTTGTTGTCAATTGTATCGACCACTCGTACGAAACACCTGGGGGGATGAAAAACAAAGTTAACCTCTGCGCGCTTTGAACTCACAACGCAAAGAACTGGAAGAAATTCCGCAATTCCTTTTGACCACCGTCCTAATGGAATCTACCGATACACAACCACCACCACCAACAACAACTTTGGTCGATTAAGTAATAATATTCTTTTCTACTCAAGGCACAAGGCCCGAAATTTTTGGGGAGGAGGCCAGTCGATAAGATACACCCCAGTACGCATCTGGTACTTAATTTATCGACACCGAAAGGATGAAATGCAAAGTTGACCTCGGCGGAATTTGAACTCAGAACGTAACGGCAGACGAAATACCGCTAAGTATTTCGCCCGGCGTGCTAGCGATTCTGCCAGCTCACCGACTTGATTAAGTAATAATAATGGATCAATGGAAATGCTGTTAGAAGTTTCTCGTACACGCAAAGACACACAAACACGCAGAAGCACACGCACGCACACACACACACACACACACACATCCTTTCTCTATTTCTCTCCTCCTCCTCCTCCTCCTCCTCCTCCTCCTCCTCCTCCTCCTTCCTTCTCTGTCACTATAATTTCTTTTGTATACCTCTTTCTCTCGGTGTATGTGTTTGCTTGTTGTGTGAGTGTGTGCGTGCGTGTATGTGTGTGTGTGCGTATATATATATATATACATATATATATATATGCATACATTTTATCCCCCTCCCCCTATCCTGAGGCTATTATATTACGTTATATTTCCCTTCTGCTCTTGTCCAAAAGAGAACCAAGATAAACCCTTGATTTTAGCCTCTCATCACGATTTGATTAGCTCAATATCTTCAATGTTGGTCGTATTATTAATAAGCATTCAATAATTTTCAAAAATGGTATTAGAAGTGGCACTTAATTTCGAATATCTTTCGGAAAAACACCTTTCTTTCTCTTTGTCTCCTCCTCCTCCTTGCATTTGCTCTCTGTTGCCAAAGCAACCAAATCTTACTAGACCCCGACATTAAGTATTGGAATTTAATCGACAGTAATGAGAATCACTTGGAAGATATGATAGATAATTTCTGAAGACTTCAATAGAGTTAAATGGGAACTAGTCTTTGTGTGGAGATCAAAAACATACACAAAAACATCCAACTTTAATATGGCCGACGATCACATGTCTGTACTGTAATATGTATGATGTATTATAACATCTTATTGGTTGGTTGCAGGCTTGGCTTGTCTTCATCAATTAGTTTCAGGCGTTGAAGGTGTTCGTTTGAATAGTGATTGTCAACTGAAATTTGATGAGTTGTTTCAATATCATTACACACACACACACACACACACACACACACACACACACACACACACACACACACACACACACACACGCACGCACACACACACATATATATATGTATAATTCTTATGTACCTTGTGTGTCCAGTTGAATGTATGACTGGTGGTGGTCAGTTTAGAGCTTCTCGTAAAGAATCATAATTCTGCCAACTTCTAGCGTAGTGACGTAGTTACTGCTGCAGTTTCTAGTGTGTTGTTCCCTTTGTGATGTGTTGTGGTTCAACATTTAATTGTCCTTGGAACATCCGAAGCAGCAGACTTCCAAACAACCACAATGGTGAAATACACGAACGGAGCAAAGGACATAAAACAAATATTGTGTTTAACATAATTTCTTTTGTTTTCACACACACACACACTGATACATTCATTCATACATGCATACACACATGCATACGTTCATACATACATATATACATACATGTATGCATGTGTACATACTTACATACATACATATATACATACGTGCATACATACGTACATACATTCATTCATACGTGCATACGTACATTAAAGCGTACTAACGCACATACACATATGTACACAGAGAATATTATCCAACCCAGTTCCATATACACACATATTTTATACAACAGTCTCATATTCACACACAAACTGATAACAGGGACACGCATATTCACTCACATACATACACAAGCATAAACACACATAATACACCTGCACAAAACAGTTTCACACATACACATTATGCACAAACACATACAAGCACGAAAGAACACACACGCATCTACATACACTACTCGAACAAAGTATACATGCATACATTAGCTGCTACACACATGCGTTTGCACACACACGCGCACACACACATCTGATAGCCTCACACACACATGTTACACAGCCTCACACATTCCAATACATATACAACGTCCACACACACACGCACTCATAAATACGAGGAGCACACACGTACACATCGCTCCACACAGCACACGCACTTGTTTACTCACACATACACACGCTCACATAATCTTCATACTCACACACATGCTTGCCCGTTTATCAGATATACACATAATGCATTGGTCAACCCGGGACTATACTAGAAGTCACTTGACCAAGGTACCGAGCTATGGGACTGAACCCGAAACCATGTCGCTGCGAAGCGAGTTTCTTAACCACAGAGCCGTGCCTGAGGATTACTAAAATGATTTCTAATCTGCGAGGGTGAGCTAAAAAGTTTCATTGGTTGACTCGGAAGGAGTAATGCTGGAGCTGTAAAATCTTGCACCCCTGAATTTCAGCCCTTCTTATTAACAACTGCATTGTTTCTTTCTAAGTAAACTGACATCAGACTGTTCAAAGAAGACTACGAAAGTAACTAGATGCGACTTTTCTTGAAAAGGGACAAACTTTGGTATTGTGGTGTTATCAAGTACCTGTAAAAAAAGGAGTTTAGTCCCCAAAGACACTCATACTGACTTGGTTGCCATAATAGGGGTTGATGTTCCAGCTTTATCAACAGTGAAAAATTGGGCAGTTGAATTTAGGAGGGGAAGGATGAGCCTGGTCGATGACCCAAGGTCTGGACGTCCTGCAACTGCTACCACCAAGAAAAACATTGATCGTGTTCACCACATGGTGATGGATGACTGATGATTGACTGTAAATCAAATAGCCAATGTTATTAGCTGTAAGAGAGTTGAGGATATTTTGCACAATAAACATGGCATGGTTTCTTTTCGGTTGGTGCCACGTCTTCTGATACTGTTCAAAATTACACCAGGCTGGTCATATCATAGAACATCTGACATTATTTCAATCCAGCTGGTCTCCTTTCCAACGTTTCCTAACCCAGGATGAATGGTGGCTTAATCCCTTTAAGCCAAAGACAAAGTGACAATCCAAACAAGGCTAAGATCGTTTCATCTGCAAGGAAGGTGATGGCCTCAGCTTTTGGGGCAGGCAAAAAGCGTCATGTTTATTGTCTTTCTCCAAAATGGCCACACCATCAATAGAGAGTATTATGCCAACGTGCTGACGCGATTACGAAAGGCTATCAAGACCAAACGTCCAGGAAAACTGACGAAATGGGTCTTGTTTTATCAGGACAGTGGTCCAGTGCACAGGTCCTTGGTTTCAATGGCTGCTGTGCGTGACTGTGGCTTTGAACTGGTTGATCACTCCTCCCTATTCTAATCTGGCCCCATCTAACAGTAATCTTCTTCAACACGAAGAAAAAAAAAGACACTTGATAATGACGTCATATCTGCTGTCGATGACAGTTTTTGACCAATAGGATGAAAACCTCTTTATTAATTGGATCCAAACGCCTGCAACGCCGATGGAAGAAACGTGTTGACCGCAAGTGGGACTATGATGAAAAATAATTCGTTATTTGGTCACATTCCATGAGAGTATCTTGGTCAGACTATGAACTCTTCAGCAGACTCTCGTAGACACATTGTTTGGAATGACTGAGGATTAATGTGATCGGTTGGTTCCACTCACTCATTCACTGGTTTGTCTTTTAAAATGATTACCGGCTGCAGTTCAGGATTTTCCTGTAGCACTCAAGCATATTAGAAGTAGAATATCTTTGTGCAATTCAACTCCATCCGCAGGAAAGAATTCGAGATTTTCAAGTACAATTGAGAAGAACTGATATCATGCATTAGATTATGTGCAACAGAAGTGCTGCATGGTTTTGCACTTAAGGGTGGGATGTGGTGGCTGGAGGTTGTGGTGGGAGGATGATGGAGGGGATTAAGGTTAAGGGATTTTAACGGTGAAGGTAACACACCACTATAGATGTTATGAAATACACTCGATATTGTTGCATGTATTGTAAAGCACATATATGGAGTCTCAAGTTCAGTCCCACAGCATGGCATCTTAAGAAAGTGTTTTCCAATGCCGTGGGAATGAATTTGGTGACAGAAACTGTGCAGAAGCCCCTCATATGCATAAATGTGTGGGTGTGCGTATGTGTGCTTGTCTTTGTCAGTGTCTGTTTCTCTGTGCTTGGATTTACCTATCATCGCTTCACAACCGATGTTAGTTTGTTTACGTCTCTCGTTCTTTAGAGGTTCGGCAAAAAAGAAAACTAAAGAGTATCTCATCGACTACACCTTTCAAGGCAATTCCCCACCATGGCCATCTAACTACTGAAGCATATTAAAGAATAAAAGAATGTAAGACTATTCCCATCTTTAAACGAGAAATATCCTGCAAAAGATGTCTTTTAGAAAATTTAAGTATTTCATGCTAATGAAATATACAACTGCGGAAGAGCAGGAGAAAAAAACACTACAATAATAATAATAATAATAATAATAATAATAATAATAATAATAATAATAATAATAATAATGATAATAATGATAATAATAATAATAAAAATAATAATAATAATAATAATAATAATAATAATGATTATTATTATAATAACAAAACTCATTGCATTTTAAGAACCCACTGTCCCCTGTGGGTGATCTCATCTTGCCATATAATATAGTGAGTTAATTTTGGAGACTTTTCTATTTTCTTTTTAAATGTATGACTTAAAATGTAGCAAAGAAAGTAATTACAGATTGAAGCAGTTGCCAAGGCAAAAATTTTCAATAACATCTGAAGAAAGATGGGAGAGAAAGAAAGCGAGAGAAGCTGGGTGAGGAAAAAAAAATATTCTAGTCACCGAGAAATTGCCATTCAGGTTAAAAGCATTTTCTACTCTATGTAGAAATAAATACCGGGGATGGAGAGGAGCAGCACCATATATGGAAGTCTTATTATATTCCATTAGGATAAATTTCAAATTTGTAAGTGACAAATCTCACATGGAGGAAGATTTGTCTTACTTTGTGAAATCACACGAAAACAAATTTAAAAGAAAAATGGCTGCCAATTAATCAGATATTGCGCAAAAAGCTAATCGAGTTTTAGCAGTTTTCGTAATAAATATTTCCTTCTCAGCAAATGATCGAAGGAAAATTTGAAAGTACACCATCTTTAAAAGGTTTATTTTGCAGTGAATGCAACAGGTTTATTCAGTATAACAATTGTGGGACATACATACATACAAGCATGCATGCATATATATATATATATATATATATATATATATATATATATATATATATATATATATATTCATACATACGTATGTTGATACATACATACACACACACAACATACATACATACGCACCTGTTTATGTAATACATATAATTGTTTTATATATTATGAATATGGTAATTGTAATCGAGTGTTAAGTGACATACTGCTTTTTTATTTAGTTAGTGCTGATGTTTTCACGAGAAATTGAATTCCCATAAGATGATGATACGTTTGTGAAATACTGTAATTGTCAGAGACTTCTTCCAAAATCAATAATAATTTATCTATAAGTATTTATTCCTAATCGATTTACGAAACATCCTGCTCCTCATTTGTTTGTTCTGAAAGTAGAGATGTATTTTGGTTTCTAATGACGATATTTAATATTTCAAAGACGTGTGAAACAGAATTGTCTCTTGTCAAACCATTATCTACAAATGTGTTTAGCTATTTAGTATTTAGTTCTATAAACATTACGGTTGCTCACAGTTGAGCATTAATAATGAAACTTTATACACAGCTAGTAACATCACCGTTATTAATGTAATTTCGAGATTACAGCGTGTATTTTCTACAGAGATAACTATGTTAGAAATGACATCTTACATCTTATGAGGCAGCGAGATGAGAGAATCGTTAGCACGCCGGGCAAAATGTTTAGCGCCATTTCGTCCGTTTTTATGTTTCTGAGTTCAAATTCCGCCCAGGTTGACTTTGCCTTTCATCCTTTCAGAGTCGATAAAATAAATACCAGTTGAGTACTGGGATCGATGTCATAGACTTAGCCCCTCCCTTCGAAATTGCTAGCCTTGTGCCAAAATTTGAAACCAACCTCTTACACTTCTTAGGGTGGTGGCTCAGTCGTAGAGTACCCTTATAAGCTGTTTCCTTAATCTACACATTTTTCACGTTCTGAGTTCAAATGCTGTCCACGTCGACTTTACCTTTCACCCTTCCCCGTTCGAAGAAATAATCATTGTTGTTATTTTGACTAAATCAGTCTCTATCGGTCATACTTATGATTAGAGATGACTACTACTACTACTACTACTACTACTACTACTACTACTACTACTACTAATAATAATAATAATAATAATAACAATAATAATATGTGTACATAGGGTGTACCGTTCCGCTGTCCAGTGAGAGATAAATATCATTCAATATACATTGTAAAATGAACAACTCGAGGCAAATTTCTTTTGTCCAACTGGAGAACACCATTCTCTACGGATCGAAGAGTTGCCTCAGACTTTGGCCTCCTCTCTCTTATATTCATTGACACTAGCGAGATTAGTTAGGATATCTACAGACAATGGGGGCGCAGATCTTGTTCAGCTTATTTATCTTCTTCTTCTTCCACTTAGTGCATCAACTTACCTTTCGTCTTCTTTTTTTTCTTCTTCATGTTTTCTCATAGAACAGCGTCCTGCTTTTCATACAGGACTAACGGTATCCACTGAAGCTGAAAGATCGCTTGGAGACACACGACATGTTATACGAATATATCAATTATTGTGTCTCTACGGCATGAAACTATTAATAGCTCATATTTAAATTCTGTTTATATTAAATGATACACATACGTACACACACGTGCGCACATACACACATATACACATACAGATTTATATATATATATATATATATATATATATATATATATATATAAGAAAAAAAGTCAAGGTAGAAAATGCTAAAATAATTTTATCATAAAAAACATTTCAGTACCGGTTTCGGTCATTGAGACTTTTTCAATTGTAAGTATGGAAAACAACTAAATTTTGGAAAAATTAAATGAAAAGTTTTTTTAAAGGAATATTTGCATAGTATTCAAATACAAGGGGCATTTTCCTTGTTTCTGCCTGTCTCTGTCTCTCTTGTTTACTCTTGTGGGTTCGAGTTCGTTGTGAATTCTTGGCAGAGAAAACGAAGAAGAAGAAGAAGAAGAAGAAATGCGGCAGTGGTATGATATATATATATATATATATATATATATATATAAAAACAAAAGTAAATGAGTATATGCATATATACGTACAGGTATGTGCATACCGACATCCACCTGTATGTATAGGTGCATATCTGGGTACAGGACATTGCAAACAAACGTAGACGAGAACACACGAGCCACATAGAGAACATTCTACTTCATCAGCTACCCACGTTTTAACACCGGCGTTTCGACGAGCTTCGGGCAGGACGCAACGTTAAAACGGCTCGTCCCATGGATCGCAGATTAAATCTGTATACGCAAATTAAATCTAGCCATGGAGGAATGTAGTGGCGGACAAAAAACAAGACAGGAAAACAAACAGAAGGCATTACGGCCAGACGAGAAAAATTATGTGTGTATGAACGCGATGAGGCACGGAACCGAGAGAGACAAAGTGGTGGCGTGTGTTACTTGGCGAAAGCCAAGGAAGGAAAGGATTATTGACCGGAAGCATGTGACCATGCCGGTGTAAAGGGAAGAGAGAGAGTGGTAGAGGGAGAAAGAGAGGGAGGAAGTAGAAGAATGGTGAGCAACGAGAGGAAAAAAGAAAAAGAGGAAATACGAGGGGGAAAAAAGAGATACGTAGTAGTAACAGAGGAAGAACAAGAGGGGTAAGGCGAGATACGTAGTAGTACAGAGGAAGAACAAGAGGGGTAAGGCGAGATACGTAGTAGTACAGAGGAAGAACGAGGCGGGGGGGAGAAAGGAAAGAGAAAGAGATAGAGTAGCGTCGGAGGATAAGTTTACGAACTACTTACAATTTTTGTGAGACGCTGCGTTCAATCATGTAAAAACAAAAGTAAATGAGTATATGCATATATACGTACAGGTATGTGCATACCGACATCCACCTGTATGTATAGGTGCATATCTGGGTACAGGACATTGCAAACAAACGTAGACGAGAACACACGAGCCACATAGAGAACATTCTACTTCATCAGCTACCCACGTTTTAACACCGGCGTTTCGACCGGGCAGGACGCAACGTTAAAACGGCTCGTCCCATGGATCGCAGATTAAATCTGTATACGCAAATTAAATCTAGCCATGGAGGAATGTAGTGGCGGACAAAAAAACAAGACAGGAAATATACAAATTAAAAGGGTAAAGGTTTATCAATTTATTAATTTATTAATAAATCAACAATTAATAATTAATAATTTTTACCAAGCCCTTCGGTATGTAAGCACCATTATCGGTGGAGAACTTATTTAAAAGTTCATATACATTTATAAACATAATTAAGGGATCAGCAAATATTTGCTTCACCACAAGTAATGCTATCTGTTGGAGTCTCAACTTTTTTAGCTGCTATTTCTGAACTTCGGTATGTGGTGAAGCAAATATTTGCTGATCCCTTAATTATGTGTGTGTATATATATATATATATATATATATATATATATATATATATATATATATATATATATATATATATATATATATATACACATTATACACACACACACACACACACACACACACGTATATATATATGCATACACACACACGTGTGTGCATGTGTGTGTGTATGTATTTTATTGTATCATGTAATGAAGAAAGTAATTTATTGTCAGAGCTAATCTTGATACAATGTTCACCTCAACACTGGGTGAAGTAAAATCATGTACTTTAAATGAAGTACCCGACATAAAACAGCCAAACACGTTAACATTTATTTATTGACTTTAATATTTATGGAGTTCTTAATTCATCTGGAGTCAATTTATATAATAAACCGAATGGCCATTGATTTCGTTTAGAATATTTCATAACATGTCTAAATCATATTCTATCGTATTTGTAAAGAGATCCGCAATAACGACTAGTAAAAGCCCGCTGTTGATTGTCGGGACGAAATTTAGATGTGTGAGTCATCGCTTATACTCTAGGCTGCCGGGATCATATGGAATGATAGAATGGTGGTACACCGCTTCTAGGGAGGAGAGGGTCTATGAAGACAAAATGTAAAGCATAAAAGCAACAAAATATTGGGGTTGGAAGGTTGCATTATGAGATAAGAGAAGCAGGGTGTGTCTGTTTTCCTTCTCATTTTGTGATACAGCGATGCGTTTAAATAGTTAGTCATGTATCTTGCACAAGACATCTCCGTTAACATGTCGATAAATATAAAATGTCGGAATATGACATATTTATTACGACAAAAACACACAGAAACACACACACAAAAGAAGCACACTCACACACACAGACACAAACCCCCACCACCAAACACACACACACACACACACACACATACACACATACACAATAGCACACATATATTCTAAGTTTCACAAACTGGCTTGCAACAGCTTTTCATTATTTCACACTTTAACCATTAAACGTTATCTAACATGATTCCATCTTCCCCTGCACGAACATTATCTCCATCTCTGTCTGTCTGTCTGTCTGTCTGTCTGTCTGTCTGTCTGTCTGTCTGTCTGTCTGTCTGTCTGTCTGTCTGTCTGTCTTTCTCTCTGTCTCTCTCTTTCCCTCTCATTCTCTTCCTTTCTCTTTCTCTTTTTCGTATACAACACACACATGCATTTATACAAGCAGATAGTTACACAGAATTAATTTTATACGTTTCTACGTAGATAGATGTATAACTAAATGAAGAATAGGTATCTATCTATCTATCTATCTATCTATCTATCTATCTATCTATCTATCTACATCTGTCTATCTATCTATCTATCTATCTATCTATCTATCTATCTATCTATCTATCTATCTATATCTATCCCTTCATCTATCTATGTCTGCTGCCTGTCTGCCTGTCTGTCTGTCTGTCTTTCATTCTATCTATGTCTGTCTCTGCCTGCCTGCCTGCCTGCCTGTCTGTCTGTCTGTCTGTCTATCTATCTATCTATCTATCTTCTCTCTCTCTCTCTCTCTCTCTCTCTCTCTCTCTCACTCTCTCTCTCTATCTATCCTTTCATCTATCTATCTGTCTGTCTGTCTGCCTGTGTATCGCAGCGATTTCGTTTCATTTTCTGTAACTGTGCATTGTTTCTTTCTAAATATTGTCAATCCTTTCTATTAATATTTTTATCTTCCGCTCATATTTCATCTTCTGGGTATTTTTTTACATCTACATATAATCACAGACTCTGACACACATACATACTCCCTGCATATATTTTCTTATATATACCCTCCCATATACATATATTACTGATATATATTTTGTCATAGATAAAACATAATCCTGTTATTTTCTTGGAATATTTCTTTAATTTCTTTCACTAATGGGAATCTAAAATTATAAAACGAATTGTTTCCAATATATACCGAAAATAAATGACAAAAACTATGGAAATATTCTTCATTTCACAGATTAATAATTCCTGTGGAAAATATTAATAATTTAAATTCTGAGAATAAAAAAAGTTAAATGAATGAAAAGAGAAAAAAAAACAAAAACATTTAACAAATATTTTAGTTAATCTCAAAGAAGGCAAAACACGGTTGACAGAAACATCAGGAAAAGTACGTATTTATTTGTCTTTCATATCATCGTTTTCATATTTGAAAAAAATATATATACATACAGCCGC
>NC_142928.1:8337210-8349710 GCF_046866305.1 Octopus bimaculoides | reverse complement strand
CATTATACTTACAACAGTTTTTCTCGTTTTAATTTTCCGATACATTTTAAGGCCATCTTTATTTTGTTCTCATTTACGTTTCCCTCATTTCCCTCTTGTTTTAAGACGTCTTTCTTTCTTTTCCCTCTTTCTACTGATCTCCCTTTCTTTATGGTTTTTGTCTCTTTCACCCAGTTTTCAAATAGAAATGCTTCTCTCTCATTTCATAAAGCTCTTATATATCACACACACACACACACACACACACACACACACACACACACACACACACATGCACACGGCATTCGATCATCATACATTATACTCACCACCAAACACACCACTACTAAAACACAACCACCAAACGCCAACATAATACATGACACATCCGTCACAACCATCTCTCTCACATACACACACTACATCACACACACTACATCACACACACTACATCACACACACACACACACTACATCACACACATGCACCTACACATAAACAACAGACATACTCACATATACATTTAAACGGTGGGAAACAGGTAAAGCCTGAAAAGCATTAACAGAATATTTTTCCTCAACTCCGCCATTTTGGATGAGATTAAAATGACCATCATTGGTGTCTGGTGCGACTTTAGGGACTTCGATAACGAAGCTACTTCAATCATTGTCTAACAGAAATACAGACAAGCCCAACCTTCACATGTACTCCCTTTAATCTATTGTTATAGCGATACCCGTATTACTCTTTCAATTTAATCATTCATTTTTCTTTCTTTTACTCAACTCATTCTTTCACCGGCTACTTCTCCGTCGTTCTCTTCCTTTTTATCTTTCATTTCCTCTTTCCAGTCTTTATTCTTTCATTCAAACTATTCCAAACCAAATCTTTTACTGTTATGGGAACAATCTCTTTTGTTGCTTCATACTATACTATACTATATGGGCACATATAGTATATGTGTCCATTATACTATACTTATAGTATAGGTGCCAATTATACTATACCTGTGCTATTTTCCCAGTCGTAACCAACCCATTCGATTTTCCACTACTTTGTGTTGATATTGTTTCGTCACACACAACGGATTCCATCTTCCATATCCTTTGTAACAGAATAACAAACGAAACAGTTCCATATAGACTTCCTTTAATCTATCCGTAATCAACGGAATTATTATTTCATATTCGTTCATTGCTTCTCTTTTAATCTATCTTTTAATCTGTCTTTCACCACACGCTGTCAACCGTCGACCATTTTGGATTTTGTTTAGTTTTAAAATTTTTTTACTGGAATTTACATTATTAATTATTATTACTCAATTACTTTAAGTGACAAGCTGGCAGAATCGTTAGCACACCGGGCAATTTGCTTACGTACTGATTTCAAGTTCTGCCGAGGTCGATTTCGCTTTTCATCTTTTCGGGGTCGATAAAAGAATGCACCATTTGGGTATTGGGATTGATGTAAAAGACTAGTCTCCTCCCATCAAAATTTCATGCCCAGCAGAAAAGGATTATTATTTTGAGGCGGTGAGTTGGCTGAATCGTTAACGAGTTGGGCAAAATGCTTTGCAACATTTCCTTCGGTTCAAATACCGCCGAGTTCAACTTTGTCTGTTGTCGTTTGTGGGTCAATAGCATAAGTACCAGTTCAGGGTTCGACGTAATCGACTTCCCACTCAGGTCAAAATTAATGACCTTGTTATAAAATTAGAAGGATTTAGTAATTTCGTTCTCGGAGAGGTTATGTTTTCTCTTCTTTTCTTTTATTTTCCAAGTGAGGCTTATAATCAATTGAATGGGTCAATAAAATTGATTGATTCTGATTGTATCGATCTCAGTGGAGAAGAAAGACGATGACATGTCAAGATTTGGACATAGAAACAAAAAAGTTTATAAAAAAGATGAGGTGACCACTTTTGAGACGCTTTTGATGATAGGTTTGCACGAACACAACTGACCAAGAACCAGCCATCAGCAGCATAAAAAAGAAACAAAGAGTAAAGAAAAAAAAGAAAAAAGAAATCCAACACGACTGACATAACAGTGGAATGTAGTGCAACCCATTAAGATTTGTTGTATACACACGATGCTGATATCTTGAACGATTTCTTATCGCCCCCAGAGGTCTGAAAGGCGAAGGTAACTTCTGTAGGATTTGAACGTAGTCCTAAAGGAACGGAACTAATTACAATAAGGGATTTTCATCAACACTATCGATTCTACCACACAGTCGATCTAATAAGAATTTTACTATTTCTAGTTTGGTATACTCGGTAGAGCAACCGAAACGAACACATGATAGGTAATATCGCTTTAGCTTGTGAGTTCCAATCCAGCTGAGTTCGAATTTGCCTTTCAGTCTTCCGATATCGATAAAATAAAATAATGTCTTAATCAATTATTGAGATTATTCATAAACAAGAGGATGTTTCTACATCTATTAACATGTTGTTTTGTTTGGGAGTTTTATTATGGAGACGAATAATCTGTGTGTGTGTGTGTGTGTGTGTGTGTGTGTGTGTGTGTGTGTGTGTGTGTGGTGTGAACACGTGAGTTTATTCGTTGGGAAGCTAGTTTTAAAAGTGCATTTATCAGACAACAACTAAAACACATAAAGAAATTCTGATAGAAACTAAATGTTAGGAGAAATATGGCCACCATAAGTAGTCATTTATTAAAGTGAATTATCCGTTTCGAGGCGGAGGAGCAATATGCAGATTTTGTTAAGTGAGCATCTTGTTGTAGGTTGGCCGCCAGCAAGTCTACAGATATATATAAATAATGACATTTTGCTGAGGCCACCGGGATTAAAACGAGGCCATAAAACTTCATTGAGAAGCCATTCAGTGCATAATTCGAAAGGCGATATATTCCCTTTTAAATAACCAAAGCGACATATCTACAGTCGTTTAGAATCTCCAATGATTGAGTGACCAAGCTAATATACGCAGGCGCACTGTCCCCGTCTACCTCCCCCTCTCTCTCTCAAAGTATTCAAAGGAAATAGAAAGAGGCGAAACAAACAGTTCTTTGATTGTCCTGTTGGTAGTCTGATTGATGGAAGAGAGATAAAAACGGAATGTTGAGAAAAATTAAATGATAGTCTTAGATGAACGGCATCAGTCGGTTTCCATTCTTCACGTTCTGATTGCATTTTTTTAATGTCGATATTCAGTAATCGATAATTTATAATCTAAGATTGCCAGTTATGAAGCGATCATATTCTACATGGTTGAATAGAGACGTAAAGGAATTTGACATTATCATACAATACTTACATCTAACATCGTCTCTTTGTGGTAAGGACACATCCAAAGATAGCCTACATGAAAGGAAATAAAAGAAATATCTGTGAAGGGGTGCCGCACAAGTTCACTCATTCAGATAGGAAGATTACAAGTTCAACTCGTACTTGCATTACCAACAAACAAGTTGAATCATACAGCACGAAAAAGGCTGACACTAAAACAACACGTGTTACTGAATGCATCATACATACCTTCATACACACAGACAGATGTTTATGCACATAATAGGCGCATGCGCGTAAGTATGTGTGTATAACTATCTTCTGTCCTTTATTTTTTTATTTGTTTCAGCCTTTGGAACGCGGCCATACTGGGGCACTGCCTTGAATAATTCTAGTTGAACAAATCGAGTCTAATACTTGTTTCTTTTTTAAACTCTTGTACTTATTCTATCGGTATCTTGTGGCGAATCGCTACGTTACGGGAAGGTAAACAAACCAATACCGGTTGTCAAGCGGTGATGAGATAAATGCAAATGTAGATACACATATACATTCACGTGCAGCATGCAGAAACATATACACGTACATAGATAAATATATATATTAAATATATCTGTAAATATAATATATGACAATTATTCGGTAGCCATGATAAAACTCTGAGTTTCGGGTGTCGGGGCGGAAACACACGCCGGCATCTCTTCAGTTATCGGGCCACCGAAAAAATGCTATGAAAATGACCGTTAAAACAAAGGGAAATTACTGTGTGGTTGACCGTTATTAAGACAAAAGAGCTATTAGAATGACCACTAAGGGGAGGGAATAAAGGTAAGGGAGTAAAAATGTTCATAGTAATCGTGTAAGTGTGCATGTCCATACATACACATGCGCGCCCACACACCCACGTACATGCACCTATATGTATATACTCATCCACCTTCACTTGAAACACACACATGCACACCCACACATTCGCCCAAAAATATATATATACCCGCATACACGCTCGCACACACACACACACACACGCGCGCACATAAGAGGTTCATACACACGTCTATATATGCACATGCACAAGAAAAAATAGGGCTAAAGGCAAAATACAGAAAAATATGTGAAAAAATGTGTTAAAAATAAGCAATTAGAGTAAAACACGTCTATATACGAAGATACTCACATGTACGCACACACACACACAGGTCTATATACGCACATACCCGCACACACACATACACACATGCGCACAAAAAAATTCCATATACACGTCTATATACGCACAGGAAAAATGCAGGGTGGAAGGTAGAATACAGAAAAATTATGTGTAAAAAAATATATGAGCAATAAAAGTATAACCAATATCTATAAATATGTAAAAAGATATATAAGAAATGTATAAGAAATATAAGTAAAACGTATAGAGAGATAAAAAAGCTTGTATGTGGACACAATATAGAAAGCAAGTCCTATCTGTAATCTCGCGGGGACCAAAAACGTAACAAATATTTAGCCACATGTAGACATGATCCGAAAGGTTCAATTCTTGAATTTAGACATGTGGCGGGGTCTAAGCTGCTTTTCCAGATGTTTCCATATTACAAAGACCGCACTTTCCACTGCCGTTGGTGTAGGGCTTACACTTGGCTAAGATCTTCCAAGGGATGTTGTGACTGACACCTGTATCTTTTAAGGACCATATATATTAAATATATATATAAATTAAATTTAAATGTTGAAGTGAATCTAACAGTTTTTGTGTGTTTTAAATGGCTGCAATTGTTATATATATATACGTGTGTGTGTGTATGCATATATATATATATATATATATATATATATATATATATATATATATATATAATTCCAAGAAAGTTAGTGGTTGTGAATCCAACCAACTAAGGGATAGTATCTATCCAATATGAATACCACTTATTGATCCCCTCCATTTTCTTATTGTTCTCTCTCTCTCTCTCTCTCTCTCTCTCTCTCTCTCTATATATATATATATATATATATTCCAAAACGTACCTACATGTGGATTGTTTGCGATTTTTTCCCCTCCGTCTTCCTTTTCTCTTGGACTTTCCTCTCTCTTCTATTTCTGAAAAAGGGTGTCTTTAACACGTCGAGTGTTCTAAAATACACTGAATATCTCAAATCAGACAAAACGAATAGCCCTGTAGGTGAATGAGAACGGAAGATGTCGAAATTTCGCTGTTATCTTATCTCATCGGCACCTAGACCCGCTCTCGCTCATCTACAAGGCAATTCGTTTCGACAGATTTGAGGTTTCCAGTGTATTTCTGAGCATTCAACGTCTTCAATGGAATTTTCCCTGGACAACGAATCTCGCTGCCAATGAGGGCATAAACAAAACATACATTATGTGAGAACGGTCACAAGAATTGCTTCTAATTCAAAATTTTCTTTCGTTCTACTTATGCGGTGCTGTGGCATATATACCTCACACGAACGATTCAAATTCGTTTCGAGATGATTCGGTTATAGATTTCCGATGAGCTGCAACCACAGCGAAATATTGGTATCCATTATTCTCGTTCACACACAAGGCGATTCACTTTGTCTACTTTCGAGGTATTCAGTATTTTTCAAAGTGTTTGAAAGGGACAAAGATTGCTTTAAAGTTCAAAGATTACATCTTTGAACTTTTCCTATATAATATCTCTTCCCTGAAGACGGAGGTTCATCTCGTCCTATGTTAAATGCATCCATACAGCCGCACTCTCCGATGGATTTAATCTACAAACATTTAATACCAAAAGGTAATATTTATTCCCTCTTACAAGTGGATGTTATGTTAGAGCTTTCAATTTCCACCTACGAGATCAATTTAGAAAGGGTTTGATATATATATTTCAAAGATTTTGCCAAAAATACACGGCTTTCTTAAAATCTATAAAGTTTTTCAAAAAGAGAAATTAGAAAAAAAGTACAAGAACATTTTGAGGCGAAACTTTCATATTGTGCGTAAGCGCTTTCGTTGTTCACTTCATCAAACACACGTGTTGCGGAGTTATCTGTAGAAAGGAAGCTGTTTTTAGTAATGGCGTTTAGTTTTGGATTTAATATTCGGATAAAGTATTTTTCTTTTGCTTTCCATTTTTCATAATTTTCTTTTAGCTAAAAAAAACCAACAACAACAGAAAACAAAAAAAGGAAATATTCCGAATTTTGTATTTGCACAAATGTCTAGATTTTCACAACATGAAACATGTCTAAGAGATGAAATCTTAATTTGCTGCTTTTTCACTCTCATGCGGTTAATTAACTTTAATCCTGTTTCTTCGACGTAATTCTCATTGCATTCTGGACACGTGATGCTGTAGATGCGATTTAGGCATTTTGCCTGACACAGTTCGCCATCTTAAAAATAAAAGCAATGGTTTCAAATTTTAGCAGAAGGCGAGGAATTTCGGGGGTGAGGAGGGGGTTAAGTGCTCAATTGGTACTTCTTTTATCGACTCCGAAAGGATGAAAGGAGAAGTTGACATCGGTGGCAGAATTTGAACTCAGAACGTAATGAGCCGGAGGAAATACCGCTAGACATTTTGTCCGATATGCTAAAGATTCTGCCAACTCGCAAAAATAATCGGAAACCAGACATTGTTGTGGTAGAGAGAGAAAAAAAAAGGAAACCACGATCATAGATATTGCCATGTTGGGGGTGCACGCGCAGACGACAAGGAGCTGGAAAAGATGGAGGAATACAGACTAGTGAAAGGCGAAATTGCAAGAATTCTGGTAATGAGAACGGTAACTGTTATTTAAGAACGTAGTTGTAAGGACACTCGGAGCACTAACAACCAGGTTAGAGAAATATGTCGAAGAAATTGGAATTGACATGATGGCGGAGCAGGCCCAAAACATTACTTTATTGGGACAGCTAGGATTTTGGGATTGATGCTTAGGTGCGTGATAAGTTAGCATCCAAGTACCAAAGCTTATAATTTGCGGAGAGAGACCCTTTGAGACTTCTGACAACAGGTTGCTGTCCGCTCTCACAGAATCAACCAGAGCAAGTAAGACCGAGAGCTCTCAGAAGTAAAATAACAACAACAATAACAGCAATAATAATAATAATAATAATAATAATAATAATAATAATAATAATAATAATTATAATAATAATAATGATAATAATAATAATAATATTCAGACAAATACATAACAAAAACACCAGGACTTACAAATATATATAACATACAGAAAATTGCACTACTGGGTACTGCACACATTCTACGCAAAACACTTTCAATACAGTAAACATAAGAGCACCACAGCAAACCACAGCACATACCCAAGGCGCACAGAGCTGCGCTCAGTAGTGAAGTGAAAGCACGTTATAAAAATAAAACTACTGAACAATAATAATAATAATAAATGCCCGGATGCAGTAAATGCCCGGATGCAGTAAATGCCCGGATGCAGTAAATGCCCGGATGCAGTTCCAGGCAGTGACTCTCATGGCTTCTGATCTTAATTGATTGGAAGTGTTATTATGTACATTGTTTTGTCTTGGTATAAAAGATGGGTTACAGCAAAATATTCTGCTCAATACCAGAGATTTGCTTGTCAGTTGTTTGACTTTAAGCAGTTGAGCATGTCCCTTGGTGGCTGACGATATGTGCATCTCTGATCACGAGCAGAAGTAGTGGGGGAGCATCATAGCCATGTGTTGAGAGGAATTCTTTGGGATTTGAATAATTCACCTTTGGAAACATGGGTGTTTTGCTCAACATCCTTAAACAAACCTTATTCAGGGACCTTTTGAGCGGGATGGGCTACTCGACCTGAAGAAAATACTAACTGGGCCCCACCTGCGATGTCATACGCTGTTTATCTTGATATGAGATCACCATGTCGCGCACATATAGTTGTGATGCATGTGCCTGATGTACCCTTATCAGACAGGTAGTCATGACAGGTATAATGGGTTTCGTATATTTTACCTCAGTGTCACTTTGATGGCATGCACTGCTCTCTCACTCAATAATAATAATAATAATAATAATAATAATAATAATAATAATAATAATGATGAAGATGATGATGATGTGTTGAGAGGAATTCTATGGGGTTTGAATAATTCACCTCTGGAAATATGGGTGCTTTGTTCATCATCCTTAAAACAAACCTTCTTTAGGGACCTTTACAGCGGGATGGGTTTCTCGACCTGGGGAAAATTCTAACTAGGCCCACCTACAAGGTCATGCACTGTTAATCTTGATATGAAATCACCATGTTGGGCACATATGATTGTAATATATGTACCTGGTGTACCCTTATCGGACAGGTAGTCATGATGGGTATACTGGGTTTCGTATATTTTACTCTAGTGTCACTTTGATGGCATGCACTGCTCTCTCACTCAATAATAATAATAATAATAATAATAATAATATTAGTAGTAGTAGTAGTAGTAGTAGTAGTAGTAGTAGTAGTAGTAGTAGTAGTAATCATATCTGGAAATGTATAAAATAGCTCCTACTCTGCGAAACATTCTGTCTGTAAGTATGGGATCATGGAGAACCACATTGACTTTGAACAGTGACAATGAATCTCTTAGTGCTGGAGATGTAAGAATTTCATATGGCATGTTCCAGGGTGACTCTCTATCACCACTCCTCTTTTGTCTAACCTTAATACTTCTCTCAAAATTGTTCAATGATGTACGTCTATAAAATGTTTGATAAAAATATAAATCATCTCATTTACATGGATGATTTAAGCTCTTTCCAAAACACGAGCAACAACTCAAGGGTTTACTAGCGATTGTTAAACAATTCAGTGATGACATCAGGATGCAATTTGACCTCGATAAATGTGCAAAAGCAACCTTTATCAAAGGGAAAATGGCAGAAACATCTAACGTTAAACTTGACTAGAATGTCATAAAGGAGTTAGAACCAACGGAGAGCTACAAATACCTGGGGGTATTTAAAGGGGACGGAATCAAACATTCAGTGATGAAGGTAAGGATCAGAAGAGAATGTTATCGCAGGGTGAGAGCAATACTCAAGACAGAGCTGAATGTAAGAAACAGGATCGAAGCGATCGATACTTTAGCCATACCAGTCTTGACTTACAGTTTCAATATCATTAACTGGTCAGTTACTGAAATCTGTAATCTTGACAGAAAAGTATGAAAATTGTTGACAATGCATAGAAGGCAGATATAGAACGACTTTATCTGTCAAGAAAAGAGGAAGGCCGTGGACTTTTACAACTGGAATTAACAATGGAGATTGCCACAATTGGCCTAAACACCTACCTGAAAAACTCTGATGGCTGAATGTTAAAACTTGTCCCAAAACATGAAAACAAGAAAACATCATCCTCAGTAACAAAAGGAATATCTAAGTGAATTCCAAATACAACAAATTGCAGAATTAGACGTACTAAAAACAAGCATAGAAAAAGCCAAGCGCATGGAAACCCGTGCTAAAACTGCTGCCTTAGATATTCTGACTGATAAATGGCAAGAAAACCTCTCAATGGCAAATACCCAAAGAGAGCAAATAAATCCGATGTTGACAAAGCCCTCACCCATCAATGGCTAATGGCTTCTGAGTTAAAATCAGAGTCAGAAGGGTTTACCATAGCAGCCCAAGATCAGTGCTACCTACAAGGAACTACCAAGCCAACATATTAAAGAACAGCAGTTGCCCAACATGTCGTGTATATCAACAACAAATGAAACCATTGATCATGTTGTCTCCATGTGCAGTCTTCTTGCACCTACAGAGTATCTTAACTGGTATGATTGAGCTGCACAATATATTCACTGGGTAATATGCAAAAACCTGGACTTGCCCCATGATAAAAACTGGTGGGAACACAAACCACCCCCAGTACTTGCAAATGATCACATCGCACTCCTCTGGAACTTCACCATTCAAACTGACAGAAAGATAGATGCAAATAGGCCAGGCATTACATTGATAGACTTCAGACAAAAATCATGCCTCCTCATTGATATGACTATCCCAATCGACATAAATGTATCTGTCAAGACCTACCAAAAATTGAGCAATTATAAAGATCTTGAAATAGAAATGAGCAAAATGTGGAACCTGAAAACTAAAACAATACCTGTTGTCATAGGTGCCCTGGGAATGACAGCGAAACGGGCTGATTACTACCTAGCTCAGATACCAGGAAACCCCAAAATGGCTGAAGTTCAAAAGATAGTGCTCATGGGAACTGCCCACATCCTACGTAAAATACTGTCTATGTGATCTCAAATTTTGAAACAAACTCATAATTTTATGTTTTCTTCAACATTCTCTATGTGCAAAACCAACTATATGACACCCTAGGAATAACACCAACATAAACTTCTAACTTGTCACTTGAGATCTCTGGGTGAGACTTGTAGCCAACTTGTAACAATTACAAAGCAAAAGTCAAACATATATAAAAAAAATAATAATAGACAATAGGAAGAGCGCGATGTGATTGCAATAGATGTTTTATTGGTTCAACAATATTTTGACAGAAAGCTTGTCTTTGTTGAGTTCAAAATGAAAAGTGATACATAGAAATTGAAAATTATAGAAATTGAAATTCTAAGTTTGAACGAAGCAACCAACGTTCCCACGTTGATGGAATGACATCATCAGTCTTCAAATTTCAAGTTTACAACTGGCAAAAAGAAAAAGAAGAGAAAAAGAAAAGAAGGGAAAAAGAAAAAAAAGAAAGAAAACGAAAAGAAAAAAAGAAAAAGAAAAGAACGTTTAATCAAACGGTTTTGTTCAAATATGATGAAATTCCTCTGTCATTTTATTCATCCGTTCAGGGTGTAGATGTTGATAACTCACAAGCATATTTCTCCTCATGCGTTTTGAGGACTGAAAGTGTACCAGATTCAGAATATTTTCCTGAAATAAACTTAGAAAATCCTTCTGTTATGGAATATATTCATAAACACCAACTGGTGGAATATTCCCATCAAAACTTCTGTCAAATGTAAACATAACAGGCCGGATATTGTCGATTGGGACAGAGGGGCAAAGGTATGTGCCATCATAGAGGTTAGCTACTCTGTAGATATAAATATTTCTTTGAAAATCAAAGAAAAAGAGGATATCTATGGACATCTGCTTCGAAACCTCCAACTTCTATACTCAGACTATGAATTCATGTTCATACAAATAATAATTGGAGCTCTAGGTTTTGTTAGAGAATGCTTAAAGGAGAATCTAGATAAACTGAGATTTTCAGAAAGAGAAATCGACCAACTAATTCGTACATTACAAGTGCAATCTGTGAGTGGGACAGTAAAAATATGCGAGACTTTTCTCAAGTTCCAAATGTGAATTTCTTTGTGTTAGCTACATCCCAAAGATGGAGCCTTGTATCTTTGTCGGAAACCGGCTCCCTCCCCAGTGGAAGATTTATAATAATTAAAAATAGAAGAGACAGACATACATGCAAAAATTTTATTCTGATTCTACATAGACGTAGGGGTGGCTGTGTGGTAAGTAACTTGCTTCCCAGCCACATGGTTCCGGGTTCAGTCGCACTGAATGGCACCTTGGGCAAGTGTCTTCTACTATAGCCTCGGGCCGACCAAAGCCTTGTGAGTGGATTTGGCAGATGGAAACTGAAAGAAGCCGTCATATATATATATATATATATATATATATGCGTGTGTGTGTGTGTTTATGTTTGTGTGTGTCCCCCACCAACATTGCTTAACAACCAATGCTGGTGTATTTACGCCCCCGTAAATTAGCGGTTCGGCATAAGAGACCGATAGAATAAGTACAAAGCTTACAAAGAATAATTCCTGGGGTCGATTTGCTCGACTAAAGGCGGTGCTCCAGCATGGCTGCAGTCAAAATTACTGGAACAAGTAAAAGAATAAAATAAAAGAATATATCTTAATGCTCTTTCATTGGTAATGCTTTTTTTTTTGTATGTATAAATAAATGTAGATGTTTTCCCCAATAAAACTGCACTTCATGTTTGATGCTCTGATGAAGGCAGAAGACGATACTCAACCGTTTCAACTCTGAGTGCATTACATCTGATAGCAGAAACAGCTAATGAAGTTCATAACATAATTGCTTATTCCATTGCCATTCTTATATATACATGCATACATATATAGGTGTGTGCGTGTGTCTGTGAATGAGTGTGTGCGTGTGTTAGCATATGGGTCTGTATTTGTGTCTCTTAACTGGTGTTGATTTGTTTACGTCCCCGTAACTTTACAATCGGCAGCAAGAGATTGATAGGAGAGA
>NC_142928.1:8327210-8332210 GCF_046866305.1 Octopus bimaculoides | reverse complement strand
GTGTGCTGTGTCTGATTTCATGGCGTTTCACTATCAATCACTTAGTTCCTTTATTATTATTATTATTATTATTATTATTATTATTATTATGATTATTATTATTATTATTATTATTATTATTATTATTATTATTATTATTATTATTATTATTATTATTAAGGCGAAATGCGGGCAGAATCGTTAGCACGCCGGGCGAAATGCTTAGTGGTATTTCGTCTGCCGTTACGTTCTGAGTTCAAATTCCGCCGAGGTCGACTTTACCTTTCATCCTTTCGGGAGTCGGTAAAATAAGTACCAGTGAAACACTGGGTCGATGTAGTCGATTATTCTCCTCCCCTAAATTGCAGGCCTTGTGCCTATAATAGAAAGAATTGTTATTATTATTATTTCATGTTTGACTTTTGTTTTGCATTTGTACAAGTTGGATCCAAGTCTCACCCAGAGACCTCAAGAGACAACAAGTTAGAAGTTCATGTAGGTGTTATGCCTAGGGTACCATATATTTGGATTCGTACAGTTTTGTTTTGGATTCGTACAGTTTTGTTTATTATTATTATTATTATTATTATTATTATTATTATTATTATTATTATTATTATTATTATTATTATGGTTTCGAGTTGGCAGAATCGTTAGCAGAGCGGACAAAATGCTTAGCGGCATGTCTTCTAGCTTTATATTCTGAGTTTAAATTTAAATATAATGATGAATGTAAATGACCTTATACGCGCATTTCACTCGCTTATATGTGTTGGTAAAACTCAGGCTGTTTTGCAATGTCTCCTTGTAATGATCTTTTATTGTTTCACCTTTTGACAATAAAGAAGGCTTGTTATTTGGAGGCCCCCAAGCAGGGAACCGATATTGGAAGTCTGACATCTGGAATGTTGCCAAGAACTCAAGGATATCTACCAACCAAGGATGGTAGTTAATGAAACCTCAGACCCTCCGTTTTAAAGAATATGAGGGTTGGGCAAGTGTGGAGACGTTGTTAGGGAGACTCTGAGCGTAGATAAAAACCAACTGAATAACTCGTTTCAGAGTAAAAATGAAATAGTTGTATGCTATCAACTTAATGTGATAGTCCCCTGAAGGGAATAATACTACTGTTGGTTAGACCTTGGAAGCCTAACCGCTTCCTGTTGGCCTTGACGCATTTCCTGTGTCCTTATGTTTACAAGGAGAAGACGAGCACCTCCACCCAGGCCGACAGGAAGCGGTGAAGCTTCCTAGGTGTAACCAACAATAGTATTATTCCCTTCAGGGGACTGTCACATTATGTTGACAGCATACAACTACTTCATCGTATCACTACGGCATAAATCTCTCTGAGAGATTTAGATTTATATTATTTCTAAAAATGAAATGTTTGCTAAAACTGATAGTTTTATTTTTTCAGCTGTTATTTTACTTTTTAATATGAACAACATTGCAAGGCGATGAGCTGACAAGATCACCAACACGCCAGACAAAATGCTTCGCGACGTTTCGTTCGTCTTTACGTTCTGAGTTCAAATTTTGCAGGAGGTGACTTTATCCTTCGAGTTCGATAAAATAAATACCAGTTGAGTATTGGGGGTCGATGTAATCGAGTAGCCCCCTCCCCCGAAGTTGCTGGCCTTGTGCCAAAATTTGAAACCATTATTAACAATATTGCGCACATTTGTTTTTACCTTTAAAGGAACGCTGAGAACTCTAGTTTGTGTGTTGCCTGACAGCGCTCTGCTGGGCGGATACAGCCATAAACTCTTCTAAATAACGAAAATAGACAAGCAGAGAGGAAATATCGACGAAGCAGTGGAGATGATATGAGGTCTTTGTGCATCGTAAAGTTGGTTTTGTAATGTTGATGAGGCAAAGATGTGGGAGTCGAACGAATAAAGATTCAAACATATTGGAAAGAGATAAGGGAGAAATAGAAGCCAATGCATTGATAGGTAAAGTTTGAAAATATGATGCTTGAGATAGGAGAGAGAAGCAATTATTGGAACAAACAGAAACATGTAGCTTAATGAAAACCAATATTTGCTGCAGTTGTTGCTTCCCTTCTTTGTAGTTTTTGATCGAGTTTCTTGCAGAATCCTCTTCACTCCGTTGTTTCTGCTTCTGCATTTCTTTAGATTTCCTTCATCGCTGTTCCGAGAGATAATAATTTCGATTGCACACACACACACACACACACACACACACACACACACACACACACACACACACACACACACACACACACACACACACAACCATACTTTATATGCATATATATATATATATATATATATATATATATATATATATATTGGCAGATGAATGCGTATACACTCAGGCATGCAAACAAGAACGCCCATACACGCATATATATGAATATATATACATGCATTTATCTATCTATCTATCTATCTATCTATATATCTATCTATCTATCTATCTATCTATCTATCTATCTATCTATATCTATATATATATATATATGTATATATATATATATATATATATATTTATTTATACGTACATACATAAATGCATACATACACACGTGTATATTTACCTAATTATATGCACAAGCACAGTATAATCACATACACGTACATACATACATACGATTGAATGCGCCTATGCATTATACGTATACAGTGTGTGTGTGTATGTAATCACAATTTGTTGCATAATTCACCAGAGATGTCTATTTTCGTTCCACTACAATATTCTCATATTCCTTTACGCTGTGTATTTAATATAACTCGCTTGTTTCGGCCTTCCAACTGAGCAGAGTCTAAAGTGGAAACCTCTCTTGATTACCATTCTTATGATTCAATGTATGTCACATCAACACTGGATGCCCAAACTATAATCCTGTACATTATAAATAATCTCGCAGGAATTCCTTGTGAATTACACTCTATAGAATATGACAAGGTTTCACAGAAATATTCTGTCGGTTATAGAATAAATAAGTCACATCTGTAAATCCATTCACCAAGTGTTCAGCCATATTCTAATGGTAAAAAGATAAATAGGATTTTAGGAATTGAAATCTGTATCAGTGCAATATGATAAAATCACACGGTGATGTGTTATCGTTATACAATTATTAACGTTAGATGAATATCGTTATGTATATGCAACATGTTAATAGAAAGTCTGAAAATAGATGACTGTTAAACGAAGAAACATCTCATGAGAATAATCGCAGGTTCTGATGTATGATTGCAAATTTAATCAAACGCGAGAACCCAATATTTCCAGAAATTCATAACTGAGTACATTGGTGAATAATGTTTCTGCAGAACTTCAGGCAGACTTATGAGAATTTCTTCCCAAGAATTGTATTACAGGATTCATATAGCATTCAATACTGGCGCCCAAAGTTCACGTTACAAATTCCGACTGCTAATTTAATTAAAGCAGTAATTGTAGAATCTATATATTCCAGGCAATCGTGTTCAATTTCCACCAGCGGCAGCAGTTGTAGCTATTTTCTTCTATTTCCTTATAAAATTGGTGCCTGTTATATGATTCTATGACATCTATCAGAATTTAACGCATCGTAAAATATAACTGTCTGAGATATTAGTAGATATCACTGATCAACAATCTCCACACACACACACACATACAGATATGTATATATATATATATATATATTATATTTATGTATCTGTACCCCCTCTCTCTCTCTCTCTCTCTCTCTCTCTCTCTCTCTATATATATATATATATATATATATATATATATATATATATATATATATATATATAATTAATAATATCAGGGTAATAAAAACTTTTCAAATTTTTACTACCAGTAGCCTAGCGTGTAGAAAAATTAGTCAATAGACTATATATTATTCATATAAATACAGTGAACATTTAAACACATAATAGGTATCCGTGCTAAGATTCCTGGTACGCTAGAAGGAATAGCCAAAATCCAAACCACTATTAGGGATAAACTTTGAAGGGAATGAAAAATAAAAACATTTACCATCTATCTCCTGGACCATGGTTTCTGCGTATTTCATGTTGTTTGAAACGTTGGTGATGTCTTGTACCCATATATGCAGGTATATATATGTAAAATATATTATTTACTATCTATTATTTAGTTGAACGCCACGCATCTATTTCCAAGTAAATTTATCTTCACCTTTGTTGATGCGACTCTCTTCTCTATACTGTTCTCTTCCTCCATCCTTTCGTAATTCCGTTTTCTCCCCCTCCCACCTTCATCATTTTCTATCTGTCTCTCTCTCTTTTCTCTGTCTCTCTCTCTTTTCTCTGTCTCTCTCTCTTTTCTCTGTCTCTCTCTCTTTTCTCTGTCTCTCTCTCTTTTCTCTGTCTGTCTCTCTCTCTCTCTAGTTGCTCCCACGTGACCATCGTCCACCTTTCTTTTCCCCACATGACCATCTTTCTTTTCCTGCACGGACGTTCAAAAGAGCGGACGTTTTTTCTCCCTCTTCTATCTTTTCTGTTTTCAAAAGGATATTTCTCACAGCGTTCACTATTTTCCTTTCGTTCTGGTCTAAAGACTCTCCATGTTTGTTTGCGTTCGCTTTCCTTGTATGTCTCCACTGTCATGTTTTTGTTCCCCACTTTGCCCCTCCATAAATCCTAAATTCTATTTTAGAATTGTCATATTGAATCTTCATGTTGTCGCTGAATGCTCGAAATGAGAAGTAGATAGACAGCCGACAACTGATGAAGGGTCCTTTCTCTGTGTTGCTTGCCCTGTTCTCCAGTTTTTCTTGTTGTTTATGTATCTAACCCGTTTGTTTGCTTATTTCATGTTGTTTGAACCGTTGGTGATATCCTGTACCCATATATGCATATATATATATCTACTATATATTATTTACTATTATATATACATACATACATACATACATACATACATACATACATACATACATACATACATCTATATATATAATAAAATACAGGGTAGCAAAAAAATTTTAGAAATTTTATTTACCACCAGTGGTCTAGCGAGAGTAAAAAACAGTC
>NC_142928.1:8317210-8322210 GCF_046866305.1 Octopus bimaculoides | reverse complement strand
AACATTATGTATCATGCTGATTCTCTCTGAGAACTACTCCGGGGAGTGCTCAGCCACTTACACGTTAATCTTACGAGCAGGCTGTACCGTTGATCAGATCAGCTGGAGCATCCATCGTTGTAACCGACGGAGATCCAAGCCAGAGTTCATAGATTCTTTCTCTTCGAGAATGGTAAATACCCAAGCCCGTAAGCTAAACTGTAATATGTTAAGTTGATTTATTAGAATATAATTCGCGGTTAATGAAAATCTATCAATTTAGCTTGATCCTCAAGCACAAAGATCAAACTAAATTGAGATCTTCAAGCACAAAGTTATCGACTATTGAATTAATCACTGATTATTACTAGGAACCACGAGCTGACGAGGGCACCTGTTAGAAGTAACAGAAAAATAGTTTAGACAATAAATTTCAGTCAGAAAAAAAAGTTTAGTCAAAAATATTTATCCAACTGTTAGAAATTTGAATTCTTAAGTAACATAAGGATTGCAGCTCTGCTACTTCCACCCATTCCTCTCTTCTTTCTGCAACTTCAATAAGAGTTCTAATTTTATCAACAAAGTAGTTCTTAGCGAAATTTGAACACCTGAAATTTCAGATGAGAGAAGACGGGCTTGAAAAAAAGCACATTCTTTTTCAATGAAATTATCATTGCGAAACGCTGAATAAAATCAGAAGTTGCAACAGAATCGTCAAGTTCTTTCGTCTTTTGTGGTGCTGTGATCCCTTCACCCGTTTTCCCCCCACAAGGATAAAGGTTTCTAACTTTGGTACAAGACTATAAACCCTGAACGCGAAGTTATTCTCGGTTGACATGATGTCAAAACATTTAGTATCCCAATGAGATGAAATGTAAAACATATTCAGACTGGATTTGAACTTAAGACTTATACAGACACTTCACTAAATTTTATAAGGCATTTAGTCTGAGACTCACCATTTCTACCGTTCTGTCAATTATTGCCAAACGAATGCAATCCTTCCAATATTTCCAATAAGCAGAGTTGTTGATATTAATTGACCCTGACTGAGATATTCTGCCCGTTCATATTCTTTCTCTACTGACAGGACACGGGCAAATGGCAACAATAGATTATCCTCAATTCAGATGTTACCTCGCCAGAAATATTCTCTTCTATCATAACACAATAAACTTTATAATTGCTTTATCCTGTTTATAATGCATAATGCAATAAAGTAATAACAACAAATAGAACCGCATATATATATATATATAGATAGATATATATATGTGTGTGTGTGTGTGTGTGTGTGTGTGTGTGTATTTGTAAATATACTATGTATATAATGTATATGATATACACACACATATATGTACGTATTTGTTTATTATTTACAGTTAAGTTTATTACTATATATATATATATATATATATATATATATATATGTATATATACGTAAACATACATATATACATACATACTCCTATTTTCTAATTGAAGAAGGAGAGAAAAAAATGAAGGAAGAACGAGAGGAATTGGTGCACAAATGTCAAAAGCCATTTTTACTGTTGTGTCATTTCGGAATCAAAACAAGCAAAGTCGTGGAAGTGTTTATTTGAAATGACAGAAAATATTGAAGAACTAATCTGGTTAACAGACAATAGCTGCCATTGTGTTAACTCCAACATTAAATCTATGAGTATTTATTTCCTTCACATTCAGCCCTTGTCTACGTTTTTGATACAGTTACATACATGCATCTCTCTCTCTCTCTCTCTCTCTCTCTCTCTCTCTCTCTCTCTCTCTCTCTCTCTCTCTCTATCTATCTATCTCTATCTATCTATCTGTCTGTCTGTCTGTCTGTCTGCTTGTCTCTGTCTGTCTGTCTGTTTATCTATCTCATCCTCTCTATTGTCTTACTCTTTTACTCGTTTCAGCCATGCGGCTGCGGTCATGTCGGAGTACCACTGTGGTGCTGTGTGTGTGTGTGTATATATATACGTATATCTATCTATCTATCTATCTATCTATCTATCTATCTATCTATCTATCTATCTATATATATATATATATATATATATATATATATATATATATATATATACAATGGAACCTCGGTTTTCGAACGCCTCTTATTACGAACAAATCGGATTACGAACAATCTTTCAAGCATAAAACGTCGTAGGTAGCAAGCGCTGTCTCGAATAATAAGGACGCAAGCTGGCAACAACAGTTAGCGACAAGCCAGCTCTATCAGTGGAAGAACCTCAGCTGGTGTCTAGCTTTTATTCAGTGCACATCTCTAATTCTTCGTACCTTCTCTTGAATTTCGTATGGGGAAAATAGTTTCGGTTTACGAACATTTTGGGTGATGGACAGCTTTCTGAAAGGAATTAAATTCTTAAACCGAGTTCTACTACATATGTTTTATTTTGGATAACGCATTCATTTAACAGTAGGCAGGCTCCCGCCATGGATAAATATATTTCCCTCTTTTCGATACACAATGACAAATATTTCACTTCCTTCACTAAAGCGATTGGAAAAGCATGACTGTCAGAACTCTGTGATCGTCAGGCATCATTAATGACTGATCGGCAATTAATAGGAAAAGTGAGATAATTAATCCTATTTGCATTTGATGTTCTGAAGACTCTTGTGATGAGATGACTTTTACGTTACAAGTCTTCGTTATTCCCAGGATTGTATTATCAAATAACAGCGTACATTTGTTCAGTTTTAAAATAAGGTCTTCTGACCCCGTCTAACAGTATCTGCTATCATGTTGTATTCGGCGATATCTTTATTTTAAATACTTCTTTTATAAAGGAGAAAAGGTTGTGCCATGACGCTTTACAAAGCCTCCGGGACAGGTGAGAGGAAGAAGGAAGGAAGGAAACGTGAATAGAATCTTGTAAGCGAGGCGCTAAAAGCCTCCAAGTGGCCGTGCCAGATGCTGGTGTTAAACCAGGTGACAAATTACATCGGCCACCCAAGTAGGACATGGTGGAATTTGAACGCAGAACGGCAAGAACCAGAACAAATAATACCAGACATCTAGTTCCGATAATCTACCGCCTTTGACTGGTACATTTTTATTGACCCAAGAATGATGAAAGACAATCTTAGCCACGGCAAGATTTGAACTCAAAACACTGTGAGTAGGAACACATATAACGAAGCATTCCATGTAACGACTTTGCCAATTGGCCGCCTCTTGTTTGTTTATAAAGCAGTTGTAAATATTTATTGTTATATAAAATTGGACAAAATCATATGGAAATTACATCACGTCGACGCCAAAAAGACTCTAGCAGAAAAAAAAATACTTCAAAAGAATATCATTAACATTGAAAAATACAATATTTCATCAATTTGACAGAAATATTCGGTCGGAACTCTATTGTAACCAATTATGTTCGCTTTTGACTGATTTAGGAAACCGAAAGACAGGTTTGCGTGAGGATTAGCCATAATGTAGGCATCAGTATAAACGAGAATAAAAACAAATAAAAAAATTAATGATGTTTCTAAAATTCATGTTCCTGGAGAATTCCAGAGTTCTGCCAATACGTCCATGTATTGTCAGGAGGTAACTCAACGACATAAGTCATGAAAAAATATTATTTAGAATTCGATGTCATAAGTTTGGGCAGTCGAGTTATTTTTGGATAAAAGTTTGTGAATTTGATGACATTTTAAAAGGAAATCAAAATCATGATAATTTAAATGTTTGATACGAATTGCTATTGTTTTGTGATTTCACCTGAAAAGAATTTGAAAGTAATCCTTGGTTCACTTTACATGCACAAAACTAATTACACGTTCTGCTGTATGGTGTGGTGGATAATTAATATTGGTTGTTTATTTTTTTCTACTTTAGGCACAAGGCTCGAAATTTTGGGGGCGGGGGCCAGTCGATTAGATCGACATCAGTACGTAACTGGTCTGAAAGGCAAAGCCGAGCTCGATTTTGCCTTTCATCCTTTCGGGGACTATAAATTCAATACCCCCACGCCCCCAAAATTTCGGGCCTTGTGCCCAGAATAGAAAAGAGTTTTGGTTGTTTATTGTGAAAGCAACATTGCCGCGTCTATAAAGTCTGCAGAGGATATACATTTCAAATGTTAAGAGACTTATCTATTGTGAGTTTCAGAAGACTTCTATAAAGAATATAGAAAAAAAAAGCTCCGTTGTCGATTTGTTGATCAATGAGGCTAAATAACATAACGTATGCTTTTTTTGTTTTTCAACTAATAATCTATACAACTCCTAATTTTCTATGAATAAAGTCTGTCAAATGATCAAAGCAGGTTTGAATATATCATTCGAAGCTGTTGAAGTCTAATAAGACCAAATCGTCCGTAGTTGTCTCCCCTGTTTCTACACACAGGTTAGCTTTTTCCCTTAAGGAATTCTAAATTTTTTGAAACTATCTCCCCTTTCCGTTATGAGTCACCTACAATTACCAACAGGTGTATATTTTCTTTAACTCAGTGGTAGATTGCACTTGACTGACGAACTTCTGCATTCATCATTGAATATTTCGTCTTTAATCTGATTTTCAAAACCAAGATACGTCAAATTTTTCGACATTTCTTCTGATAGAGACCATTCCCATATCACTGCAACAATAAAGGGAAAACGCTGTGTGATCGTTCACTTCCGAAGTTCAGCAGCTTAAACTCTCACTAAAAACCTTATTGACTAAGTGAAACAACTATGAAAACATCTCTTTATTAAGCTGTTATGACTACGAACCGATAACCTTCTGGTTAAGTTGGCGTCTTAGAGATGTGGATTGATAGAAAGCTTTTCGCCATCATAGCCAAAGCGATAGACCACTGATGTGGTGTTCCTTGATTCTGTCACGTTAATGGCACTTAACCATCACTGGTCTTCCTGAGAGGCCCGCTCTTGTTGGCTGAAGTACAGAATCAAATTTTAATAAAATAATAATCTAATACAATAATCTGATGACTGTTTTGCGTTCATGAAATCAGTCATCGATTCATGTAAAAAATGTCTTCCAATCA
>NC_142928.1:8299710-8309710 GCF_046866305.1 Octopus bimaculoides | reverse complement strand
TCTCCTTATATGACAAACACACAATTAAGCTTTAAATGACGTCAGTGGACGTTCCAGCGTCGTTTTGCATTGTAGACTAGACTATGGGAAAGTCGTCTTTCATAACCACATTGTTCTAATATTAGAACAGCAAATATACCATTTGCTGATGTGTGCAGAAATTTGTCAGGTTCGAATTAATTGATAATATTCATTGATGTTTCGGACTAAGTTAAAAACAGTTGATATTTATGTTTAACTCTATCGACTCATGTCTCTTTTGCGCTAGGAACGCAGCCAAAGGCAATTTTTAAGGTGTACCCATTAAGAATTTTTGTGACACTTTGGTGGGGAAAGTGTTTATCCACTAAGGTAAGGGAAATGCTATTCATCCAAGATTTTACACTTAAAGTGAGGCGGGGTGTGACTCACAACACTGTCTGGTTGCGTTTTCTCTTGGAGGGTTAGGGTCTAGAGTGTAACTAATCCTTTCCTTAAAACAGTTAGATGCAGTGCTTCGTTGTTGTCCTGGGCAGCAACGTCAAAAGTCTCTTTCTTTGAAGAGTTCTGCTGCTTCCATTACGAAGTTCCTGAATACTATGGCTGGATAACAGATAGCGGTGTTTATGCACATCGTTCTCTGCAGAAGTGAAATAATTTTCAGCTCTTGCCCACACGAAAGAAAATATATTTTTATCGTACCTACATGCTTCATCATATCTATCACCAGTTCTCTACCTTTGGCACCTTTACAATCATATCCGAGGACCAAACAAGGAGTCAAACCAAACCATACACAAACAGATATACGCCTGGACATGGACTTAAGCGTTCGGATACTCATCAAAATACCGTTGACATATACCAAACTTACACTAGTATCAACCTCTAATTCTTACGCACGTTTTCAGAAAACTCTTGTAGACTTACATCTCAGTGACCTTTGGGGGCCAAAGAACATAACTCTAGATATAATACTTGTTCAGTTATCACAATAGCCACAAACTTATAGTTTTTCATCTCCAGTAACGGAGAGCAGTCACCATATTTTTCTATACCTGTAAGCTCTGACGAGCACGCGGTATTACATGAACGTGCTATTATCTAACACCCGGTTTAATACGCAGTGCGAAACCGAAAGGTAAGATCAGTGGCAATGGTTATATAATACATACATACATGCATACATACATACATACATACATGCATGCATACATACATACATGCATGCATACATACATACATGCATACATACATACATGCATACATGCATGCATACATACATACATACATACATACACCGCCTAACAACCAATCTTGTGAAATTAGGTTTCCCAGAACTAGACTGGAAAAAGCTGACTCGAAGACTACAGATCCAAGCCATCACTGGAACTGTGAAAATCTAAAACTTTCCCGAAGCTTCTCATTTAGGTATAGATGCGCATGTGTAGACATGCAACTATATGCAGGAGAATACATACATAAAATAAAATGTACAAATCTGCACACACACTGACTCCAAATACTGCACATATACACACATACATGCAAAAATACCCTGTTGATGTTGAAATTTCAATGAAGGTGCCTTGGATCTATGTTAGACCAAAGGCACCTTCATTAGATTTATTTTTGATCCAAGGCACCTTTTTCTACTGGCAAGACAATTTTAAATAAAACTGAATAATGATATATATATATATATATATATATATATATATATATATATATATATATATATATATATATATATATATATATAATATATATATACACATTTATATATGCTAGATTAATTGGAAAAAAGAAAAGGAGTCAAGCAATCGAGTGGGTGATAAAGCTATGCTAAAAGTCCGCTTGGTGACAAGAAAATATTGTATTAGTCATATGAGAGGAAGATAAATGAGAGAAGATAAAGTCAGTGTGACCGAGTATGTGTGTTCTGAAGGAAATATCAATGAGTTGGGACATGTTGGGTCGATAGAATCATTTCTCAATGAATTCCCCATGATGCAGTGCCATACAGAAATTGCCTGACTTCAATTAAACACGATTCAATATGAAAGTCCGTAATATCTTTCCGAAACCCTCAACTGTAAATGGAATAATTGAGTTGCGAATGCTATAAAGCGCTAATAACAATTCAACGCCTATTTTTGGATTATTATTCCTTGCTATGAGAATAAAATATATATGTGTGACTGTGATATTTAATAAAGTCAATATAATATCAATCAATGCTGCATTTGTCTGTCCGGACATATATAGAATCGAATGGAATCGATAACTTGCCAGCTATATCTTTTTACTCTAAAATTTTCCCGTGTCTCATGAAACCACTTTTAACTTACAATCACCTAATTTAACACTTTTGTGTGTATTCAGTGAATGGTGTTTAGCACCACTGAAGACTTCGTTAACACATAGTGTACTCGGAGAAAGTCAGTTCAGTGCACCCATCTTTGAGTGGCGTACATCCATTTCTACCGGAGGAGTTTCATCTTTTATTGCTTTCAGTCATTGGACAGCGACCATTCGGAGCATACAGCCTTGAAGGGTTCATTCAAACAAATCGATCTCAATGCTTCTTTTCCTGTTTTTTTTTCTTTTTATTAAAGTGAAGTATTATTCTGACTTTTTTTTTTAGCAAACCGCTAAGTTGCGGGTCCGTAAACAAACCCGTACCACCTGTCAAGTGGTGGAAGAGGATAAATGCACACACACACACACACACACACACACACACACACACACACACACACACACACACACACACACACACGCACACACGCACACACACGCACACACACACACACACACACACACACACACACACACACACACACAACGACGGGCTTATTGATATTTTCTTCAGAAACTCGGTCACACTGACTTTAGCTTCACTCACAAGTCTTTGGTCGACTCGGAGCTATAGCAGACGACACTTGCACAAGTTGCCGCGTATTGGAACTGAGACCCAAAAGCACGTATTTGCTAAGCAAGCTTCTTAACCGCACCGAACACGCTGCACCTAATTCAAAGCCTGAATCTAACAAAGTGATTCTTAACAATACATTACTGTCAAAGAGTTGTTTCTCTCTTGTGGTACCTACTTACAGCTGAGTGAACTGGATCAGTTAACATTTAATCGTATCATATCAGGCTAGAAATGCTTACAGATAATCTACCCCTAATATCTGACGCCGTTATGAAATAGTCTCGTCCCCTCTTAAGTGATTTTATTCAATGTTCGTAGATGTAAATATAAACATATATCGCTACATGTTGCTCACCGAGTAACTGGCGTCATCTCTCGGTTACTTGACGGTCGTCTTACCAATATAAACTCTGTTTAATTACACGTGGCTAACATACAACCCCCAGCCCCAGCAAATGCTTTGCAGGGTATTTAAATTAATAAGGACCTTCTCAAAACATATACAGGGTCATTGTTGTTGTTGTTGTTATTATTATTGTGTGGAAGAGCAGTACATGCCATCAAAGTGACACTGGGGTAAAATATACGAAACCCTGTATGCCAATCATGACTACCCGTCTGATAAGGGTACACCAGGCACATGCATCACAACCATATGTGTGTGACACGGTGATCTCATATCAGGATAAAGAGCGCATGACCTTGCAGGTGGGGCCCAGTTAGAATTTTCTTTATGTGGAATAGCTCTTCCCGCTCAAAAGGTCCTTAAACAAGGTGAATTATTCAAACCCCAAAAGAATTCCTCTTAACACATGATCAGTGACGCACATCATCAGCCACTAAGGGACATGCTCAAAAACTGACAGGCAAATCTGTGGTACTGACGAGAATATTTGCTGTAGCCTGTCTTTTATACCAATACAAAGCATTTATTATTTTGGTTTAGCTGAGGTTCGGTCTTATTCCTGGCAGGAATTATGTGGACGGCAGGTTTACTACCTGTAACCTTAGGTATCTACAAGTTTTCAGCAGTCTTTCAAATGCTTAGAATCCTCCTGATAATCCTTGCTGTTCCTAAGAGACAAACTTTATGCAGGAGCTCTACAGGGCATTCTATTTCAAACTCCTTCAGCCATTTGTCTGTATCTTTCCTAACGGTTCCCAACGCACCAATTATTATAGCCACGACCTTTACTGTTCTCATGCTCCAAATTCTTCCTATTTCAAATTTTAAGGGATTGTAGTTCTTTTGTTTTTCGTCCTTTTTCTTTACGATCCTGGGATCAAACGGTAATGATGTGTCGATAAGTTAGCAACTTCGCTTTTCCTTATCTATAATCCTTATGGCCGGTTTATTATTTTTTAATTCCCGGTCCGTTTGAATAGGCAGGTCCCACACAATCTTACATTTTTCCGACTCCAATACTCTTTCGACTCACTGGTTGTACCCGGTGTTTCCAGCTTCAAATCCTCATTTCTGGAACAGTTTCCAGTGTAAAACTTTCTGGCAATTTCCAGTCTAAAACTCTTACAATCTGGTCGCGACTCCATTTTCCCTTTGTCAACGTAGGGTATTCTGCCACAATGCGTGCCACTGTCTCATTCCAAATTCTACAGACTACATTTTTCTGACACCTCCCCGTACACATATTTTTCAGGTTATTTTTATCGCTTCTTCTTGAGCTGCTGCAAGTAAGCTCTTCGTTTCGTTTTTTAACTGCCCTTTTTTTTAGCCGAGCCCAGGATTTTGTTCCACATACATCCCCAGTCGCTTTCCAATACTGACCATGTAAAAGATTATTGTTATTATTATTATTTTTATTATTATTATTATTTTTATTATTATTATTATTATTATTATTATTATTATTATTATTATTATATGAAAATAATACTCACAGTTTATTTTGCTGGGTATGATGGAAAGTGTCTGCTGTCCATACTTTATCGTGATGGCGTTTGTATTCTTTTAGTGCAAGGCTCTCACATCCACTTACCAAGTGGGTCACATTTTCCACAATCTCTCCACAGCGTCTGCATTTCTGGGTGTCAGAAGTTTTGTAGATGTTATTATACTTCACTGAATTGGTAGCGAAAGCCTGGTCTTGTGCAGCAATGGTCAGGCTTTCGGTGGTACGCTTCAAATCACCACGCTCAAGACATGCCCACGATGCTGTATTATCCTTAACGTCTTGTGTATTCCGCTCAAACTGCCCACGCATTCTCATTTCAAGAAGGTCTTCTTTCTTTTCTCCCCAGCTCTTTGGTTAAACTCTTCCTTGCCCATAATTTCATCTGCACTTACACCCATATCCTTCGCAGCATATTGCAGCAGGTCTTCATCACTATTTATCAAATACTCGGCAAGCGTTCTTTCACTCCTTATACTATGATCTATACTAATTAGTCCTCTGCTTACGTTTGCTTTAGGGTGTAGCGCCCCGTGCAGCGTCATCAACTTTCTCGTCCTTCTATCCAGTGTCGATATTTCCTCGTTAGTCCATTTGAGGATGGACGCACTATATCTGACCACCGCAACTGCCCAGATATTCATTGCGGTAATCAAATTTTTGGCATTCAGGTTGGATTTCAGCACCATCTTCATCCTTTTATGATACGCCTCACTGACCTTGACTTTCATTTCCCTGTGTAGAATGTCATCCAACTCCAAAATCCCTAAATATCTATACCCACTACCGTCGGGTTCACCCATGGTCTCTCCTGATGGTAACCGCAATCCTCAGCAGGCTGCTTTCTTGCCTCTTTTCATATTAAGCACTGAGCATTTGGTAATCCCAAATTCCATACCTATGTCCTTACCACACTTCTGGACTGTTTTGGTTAAGGAATCTGTCTGTTTTTCAGATTTCCCAAATAATTTCAGGTCATTCCATAAACAGAAGATGATTCAATGATGGGCCTTTCGTCCCACATTGGTAACCCATCTTAACTTTCCTAAGTGTCATTGTTATGGGTATTAGTGCAATTACAAAAAGTAACGGAGAAAACGAGTCACCTTGGAAGATTCCCCTTTTAATATTAAATTCTCCTAGGAATATATTACGTGAGTACAATTTGATTTTCCACTCTTTCATGCTATGCATCAGAAAATTTGTGATGTTGTCAGCAACACCAAACATCTGCAAGAATTCAACGATCCAAGAATGAGGCATCATATCATATGCCTTCTTAAAGTCAATCCAAGCCATAGACATGTTTCTATGTTTTTTACAATGCCTCAAAACTGTTTTATCAATGATCAAGTGATCCTTGGTACTCTAAGAACTCTTCTTACAGCCTTTTTGTTCCCTTGGTAGTATTTCTTCCTGTGCCAGGAAAGCGTATGTCTTTGCCACACATATTCCAGTGAGTATCTTCCAGATTATGCTTAGGCATGCTATGGGACGGTAGTTTTCCACAATATTCCCCTTTCTTCTATCTTTCATTACAAGTGTTGTCCTCTCAGTTACCATCCACGCGGGGACTGCACCTTATTATCATTTATATTATTATTATTATTATTATTATAATCATTATTATTATTTTTGTTGTTGTTGTTACTGTTGCTTTTGTTATTATTGTTCTTGCTGTTGCTGCTGCCGCTGCTGCTGCTGCTGTTGTTTTTATCACCGTTGTTGTTACAATGGCTATTATTATATTTTCATTGTCGCTCTGCCATTATGAGAGTTTGTGAGTCTTATGATGTTATCTCCTTTGTAGGTGCGGTGTTTCTGATATTGTTGCTGTAGTTCCCATTATCGTTGTTTATTTAATATACGAATATGTAGATATCAATGTAGAATATATCAATTTGTCATAGATAATCATATCACTAGCAATGGCGGAAAATTGAGTACATCCATAAAATTGCCGAAACACAGACATGCGTACAAAGATATGGTGACGAACATTTAGACATACATATATGTGTATATATCTATACATACAGACGCATACACACACAACACATGTATATATATATATATATATGTTTGTGTGTGTGTGTGTGTATTGTAATATGAAAATAATTAAAAGAGCAAGAATAAATAAAAGGCAAACGACAAAAGAGTCTGTGTGTGCAAAGCCAGCAACCATTATGGAACATTAATGAATATTTAACATCAGTTTGGCAATTAATCAATTCAGTTTTCTTTTCTAAAATAGAAATAAAACATTATCTATTACCTTAAGAATGAATCACTGGACAAAATGGCGGATTTCTTTTCGCTTCAACTGATTTTATGCTTGTAAGGTTTTTGTCTCACTCTGAATTCAATATTTGCAAATATACCAAGACATGGAATTATCTAAAGTCGACTAACTGTGGATAATTGCATGAATTTCTTTGTGAATGAGTTAGAGTAGATGATATAAGCTTTCAATCTATTGGATAGCATATTTATTGATCAGTGTGCGCTGAATTTGTCAATCTTTTATTCAGTAAATTTCAGCTGCTGCATGGAAGCTTTTGTCGAGATCTATAGAATAGGAAATGCTTCTAAACTGATCTCCGCTACACAATATTTTGAGTTCAAACCTTGCTGAGCTTAAATTTGTCTTTTATCTTTCCCGGTCGATATAATATATAACATGGGTGATAGTAACCGATGAATTCAATTAAGTATTAAAGCTTATCCTCACTCACATCCGCCCTCTTGTTTACAAAATACTGGATTAACAAGTATAGACTTAGCGAAGACCGTGTTCCTTTTAGAAGAACCGGAATTGTTTGTGAATATATGTATATAAATTTGCTGTGCAATTTATGGATTCATAGAAGCATGTGGCTATCATGGAAAGCTCCTTTAGTGAACCCGGTTAGCAGACTGCATGTCAATCCAATACGGATGGATATAATGTAGGGTTTTATGCAGCTGAAATCCAGCAGATCCAATCGTGTGTATTTATCTTTATCAACTCCATCTGAAGTCTCAAATCTTCTGACATGGAGTATATAAACCATCAAATGTCAGAAGATTTGAGACGCTACATAAACAGTAGGAATACTAAAGGAAGGCTGGAATTTTAGAGAAGAGAAAGCTAAAAGGTCTCATGCCATTCATTTAAAAATTCCTAGGTAGAACTTATTATTTTTATTACCTCTGCCTTTAGCAAAGGTGGAGGTATTGTTTTACAGCCGTGTTTGCTTGTTTGTTTATCCGTGGACAAGATATCTCAAGAACCGCTGGATGGATTCGGATGAAACTTTCAGGGATGTTTGCCTCGTGACTGGCTGGAACTGATTAGATTTTAGGATCGATCCGATACCGGACAAGGATTCTGGTTATTATTATTATTATTATTATTATTATTATTATTATTATTATTATTATTATTATTATTATTATGAGAGACTCTCGGATAGTTCTTAATTACCAGTTGTTCTTTACTTGAAAGCAGGCAACAACAATTCACCAAATGTTTCAAGTATTGCCCTCTCCTGTGACTCAAACAAACAATACTCTCCTTAGAATGCGAGCTGTACCCAACAATGCTGTCTTCTGGATCACTTCGAGCTTGACAGCAGCTCCAATATTCTTAATATGCTTTTCAAAGCCCTTGGATTCTGCTCCCAACGCTCCAATTACCACCGGTATCACCATTACTTTCTTCATGCCAAATAACTTTCCTATCTCGTCCCGCAGTCGCTGGTATTTCTCAATCTTTTCTGTTTCCTTACGTTTCACCCTCAAATCGCCTGGTATTTACTTTACTATCATCTATTATCTTTACTTCTTTTTCATCTTTATGGATGAGCACGATATCTGGTCGTCTCGCCTCCATGACTTCGTCTCACAGCATATTAAATTCCCAGAGTATTTTGTAATGTTCGTTTTCCATTACTCCATCTGGCTTGTGTTCATACCATTGTTCGGTTCTCTCGAGGTTTGCTTTATCGCACAACAGCCAGTGGACATACCTGGCCACATTATCGTGTCTCCTTTTGTATTCGCGTTGTACAAGCTTACAGCACTCACTAACAAAATGGCTTATACTTTCTCCCTTCTCAGAGCACATCCTACACTGTGGCGAGTCAGTACTTTTATCAATGTGATATTTGGAGTAGTTTGTTCTGAGAGATTGTTCTTGAGCGCTGCACACTAATGCCTCAGTGGGCCCTTTTAAGTCTCCTTTCTGCAGCCATTGCCAGGTTCTATTCCAATCAATCTCCTCTTTATTCTCCAAGAACTGACTGTGCATTTTCTGGTCCTGGCAAATTTTCTTCATCTGGTCTCTCTGGTCTTTCTTAAATCATATTGGATTTACAGATTTGTTCACTTTTTAAGGTTCCCTGCATTTTCCCTGCTTCAATCATTTCTTCTTTACTCCCCTTGATATGCCAAGCCAGGCTATTCCCCTCTTCCCTTACAAAACCTTCACAACACACCATTCCTGCACTCCTTCTTTCCTCTTTACATACAATCTTGACACATCACTCTAGGGGTGTAGTTCCTTGTTCATTTATTATTATTATTATTATTATTATTATTATTATTATTATTATTATTATTATTATTATTATCATTATTATTATTATTATTATTATTATTACACATATATTTGCTTATTCAATATGTATATATAAATATTTGTGTGTGCGTGTATGTATGTTTATACAGTAATCCCTCGACTATCGCGGGTGTTACGTTACAAAACCCCACCGCGATAGGCGAAAATCTGCGAAGTAGAAACAGTACTGTACTGTATGTTTTTTAAAATTATTTCGATAATTTGTACTTATTTATTTTATTATAAATGCAAAATAACACAACAGAGGAACCGATGTAAGCTTAACTGATGAAAAACCGCGATAGGCGAACCGCGATATGGCGAGGAACTACTGTATATATATTCATATATATATTTATGTTTATATGTATAAACCCTTATATACACATATGTATGTAAAAATATGTTTATACATCATGCGTATGATTTATATTGCTACACTATATTCATATTTATATTAACATTCATAGAACTTCTTTTATGCATATATTCAGTTATATTTGAAATATATATACGCACGCACACACACACACACACGCACACACACACACACACATACATATATACATTCCA